>NC_090330.1:112163375-112410875 GCF_035084215.1 Heptranchias perlo
TGGGGATGGAGAGAGAGAGTTGGGGATGGAGAGAGAGAGTGGGGGATGGATGAGAGAGGGAGAGAGAGAGGGGATGGAGAGAGAGAGAGGGCGTTGGAGAGAGAGAGAGATTGGGCATGGAGAGAGAGAGAGATGGGGGGATGGAGAGAGAGAGAGGGGGATGGAGAGAGAGATGGGGGATGGAGAGAGAGAGTGGGGGATGGAGAGAGAGAGTGGGGGATGGAGAGAGAGTGGGGGATGGAGAGAGAGAGAGAGGGGAGGGATAGAGAGAGAGGGGAGGGATGGAGATAGAGAGGGAGGGGGGGAGGATGGAGATAGAGAGGGAGGGGGGTGGGATGGAGAGAGAGAGGGGTGGATGGAGAGAGAGAGGGGGGGATGGAGAGAGAGAGAGAGGGGTGAGAGAGAGAGAGAGGGGGGATGGAGAGAGAGAGGGGGGATGGAGAGAGAGAGAGAGGTGAGAGAGAGAGAGAGAGGTGGGGGATGGAGAGAGAGAGAGAGGGGGGTGGAGAGTGAGAAAGAGGAGGGATGGAGAGAGAGGGGGGGATGGAGAGCGAGAGAGAGGGGGGTGGAGATAGGGAGAGAGGGGTGGTATGGAGAGAGAGAGAAAGAGAGGGGGGATGGAGAGAGAGAGAGAGGGCGGATGGAGAGAGAGAGAGAGGGGGGGATAGAGAGAGAGAGGGGGATGGAGAGAAAGAGAGGGGTGTGGAGAGAAAGAGAGGGGGGATGGAGATAAAGAGATGGGATGGAGAGAGAGAGAGGGGATGGAGAGAGAGGGAGAGAGAGAGGGGATGGAGAGAGAGAGGGGATGGAGAGAGAGAGGGGATGGAGAGAGAGAGGGGATGGAGAGAGAGAGGCGATGGAGAGAGAGAGGGGATGGAGAGAGAGAGAGAGAGAGGGGATGGAGAGAGAGAGAGAGAGGGGGATGGAGAGAGAGAGGGGGGATGGAGAGAGAGAGACGGATGGAGAGAGAGAGAGAGAGAGGGGAGAAAGAGAGGGGGGATGGAGAGAGAGAGAGAGCATTGGAGACAGAGTGAGAGGGGGATGGAGAGTGAGAGAGGGGGATGGAGAGTGAGAGAGGGGGATGGAGAGAGAGAGAGGGATGGAGAGAGAGAGAGAGAGAGAGGAGAGAGAGAGAGAGAGGGGAGGGATAGAGAGAGAGGGAGGGTTGGAGAGAGAGAGGGGGAGGGATGGAGAGAGAGAGAGAGAGAGAGGGGGGATAGAGAGAGAGGGGGGATGGAGAGAAAGAGAGGGGGGTGGAGAGAAAGAGAGGGGGGATGGAGATAAAGAGAGGGGGGGAAGGAGAGAGAGAGGGGGGGATGGGGAGAAAGAGAGGGGGGATGGAGAGAGAAAGAGAGGAGGATGGAGAGATAGAGGGGGAATGGAGGAGAGAGAGAGTGAGGGGAATGGAGAGAGAGAGAGAGGGGGAATGGAGAGAGAGAGAGAGGCGGGGATGGAGAGAGAGGGCGGGATGGAGAGAGAGAGAGAGAGAGGATGGAGAGAGAGAGAGAGAGGGGATGGAGAGAGAGAGGGAGAGGGGATGGAGAGAGAGAGAGAGAGAGGGGATGGAGAGAGAGAGAGGGGATGGAGAGAGAGAGAGAGAGAGAGGGGATGGAGAGAGAGAGAGAGAGGGGATGGAGAGAGAGAGGGAGAGGGGATGGAGAGAGAGAGAGAGAGGGGATGGAAGAGAGTGCGGGAGAGGGGATGGAGAGAGAGAGAGAGAGGGGATGGAGAGAGAGAGAGAGAGGGGATGGAGAGAGAGAGAGAGAGAGGGGATGGAGAGAGAGAGAGAGAGGGGATGGAGAAGAGAGAGAGGGACAGAGGGGATGGAGAGAGAGAGAGAGTGAGGGGAATGGAGAGAGAGAGAGAGGGATGGAGAGAGAGAGAGAGGGGATGGAGAGAGAGAGAGGGGATGGAGAGAGAGAGAGAGGGGGGATGGAGAGAGAGGGGGGATGGAAGAGAGAGGGAGAGCGTTGAGAGAGAGAGAGAGGGGAGGGATGGAGAGAGAGGGGGATGGCAAGAGAGAGGGGGGATGGAGAGAGAGAGGGGGGATGGAGAGAGAGGGGGGATGAGAGAGAGAGGGGAGGGATGGAGAGACAGATTGAGAGAGAGGGGGAGGATGGAGAGAGAGAGAGAGAGGCGCTGAGAGAGAGAGAGATGGGGGGATGGAAGAGAGAGAGGGGGTGATGGAGAGAGAGAGAGAGGAGAATGGAGAGATAGAGGGGGAATGGAGAGAGAGAGAGGGGAATGGAGAGAGAGAGAGAGGGGGAATGGAGAGAGAGATAGAGAGAGAGGGGAGGATGGTGAGAAGGGGGGGATGAGAGAGAGGGAGAGGGATGGAGAGAGAGAGAGAGGGGATGGAGAGAGAGATGAGAGAGGGGATGGAGAGAGAGAGGATGAGGGGATGGAGAGACAGAGAGAGAGGGGATGGAGAGAGAGAGAGAGAGAGGGGAATGGAGAGAGAGTTAGAGACAGAGGGATGGAGAAAGAGAGAGAGGGGATGGAGAGAGAGAGAGGGGATGGAGAGAGAGAGGGTGGATGGAGAGAGAGAGAGAGAGAGGGATGGAGAGAGAGAGGGGGAATGGAGAGAGAGAGAGAGAGAGGGATGGAGAGAGACAGAGGGGATGGAGAGAGAGAGAGAGAGAGGATGGAGAGAGATGAGAGAGAGAGAGGGGATGGAGAGCGAGAGAGAGAGGGGGATGGAGAGAGAGAGGGCGTTGGAGAAGAGAGAGAGGGGGGGGATGGAGAGAGAGAGGGGGGATTGAGAGAGAGAGGGGGGGATGGAGAGAGAGAGGGCGGGATGGAGAGAGAGAGAGGGATGGAGAGAGAGAGAGAGGGGAGAGAGAGAGGGGAGGAATAGAGAGAGAGGGAAGGGATGGAGATAGAGAGAGAGAGAGGAAGAGGGATGGAGAGAGAGAGAGAGAGGGCATTGGAGGGAGAGAGAGATGGGGGGATGGAGAGAGCGAGAGGCGGGGATGGAGATTGAGCGAGAGGGGATGGAGAGAGAGAGAGGGGAGGGATAGAGAGAGAGGGAGGGATGAGAGGGGGAGGGAGGAGGAGAGTGAGGGGGGAGGGATGGAGAGAGAGAGAGAGGGGGGATGGAGAGAGAGAGGGGGGGATGGATGAGAGAGAGAGAGAGAGAGAGGGGATGGAGAGAGAGAGTTGGGGATGGAGAGAGAGAGTGGGGATGGAGAGAGAGAGTGGGGGATGGAGAGAGAGAGAGTGGGGGATTTAGAGAGAGAGAGTGGGGGATGGAGAGAGAGAGAGGGGAGGGATGGATGGAGAGAGAGAGGGGAGGGATGGATGGACGAGAGAGAGGGGAGGATGGAGAGAGAGAGAGAGAGGGGGATGGACAGAGAGAGAGAGGGGGGGAAGGAGAGGAGAGGGGGAGAGAGTGGGATCGAGGGAGCGGGGAAGGCGAGGGTGGGATCGTGGGGACCGGGCGGAGAGGGTGGGATCGAGGGAGAGGAGAGAGAGGGTGGGATCCGAGAGAGAGAGGGAAAGAGGGTGGGATCGAGAGTAGGGGGAGGGGTGTCGAGAGAGGGAGAGGAGGGTTTCGAGAGAGTATCGTAGAATCATAGAAAAGTTACAGCAGGGAAGGAGGCCATTCGGCCCACGAGTCCTCGCTGGCTCGAGGAACATAGGAACTAGGAACAGGAGTAGGCCATTCGCCCCTCGTGCCTGCTCCGCCATTAGATAAGATCATGGCTGATCTGTGATCTACTCCATCTACCTGCCTTTGGCCCATATCCCTCATACCTTTGGTTGCCAAAAAGCTATCTATCTCAGATTTAAATTTAGCAATTGAGCTAGTATCAATTGCCGTTTGTGGAAGAGAGTTCCAAACTTCTACCACCCTTTGTGTGTGGAAATGTTTTCTAATCTCACTCCTGAAAGGTCTGGCTCTAATTTTTAGACTGTGCCCCCTACTCCTAGAATCCCCAACCAGCGGAAATAGTTTCTCTCTATCCACCCTATCTGTTCCCCTTAATATCTTATAAACTTCGATCAGATCACCCCTTAACCTTCTAAACTCTAGAGAATACAACCCCAATTTGTGTAATCTCTCCTCGTAATTTAACCCTTGAAGTCCGGGTATCATTCGAGTAAAACCCACGCTGCATTCCCTCCAAGGCCAATATGTCCTTCCGAAGGTGCGGTGCCCAGAACTGCTCACAGTACTCCAGTGTGGTCTAACCAGGGTTTTGTATAGCTGCAGCATAACTTCTGCCCCCTTGTCCTCTCATCCTTTAGATATAAAGGCCAATATTCCATTAGCCTTATTGTTTATTTTCTGCACCTGTTCATGACACTTCAATGATCTATGTACCTGAACCCCTAAGTCCCTTTGGACATCCACTGGTTTTAACTTTTTACCATTTAGAAAGTACCCTGTTCTATCCTTTTTTGATCCAAAGTGGATGACCTCACATTTGTCTACATTGAATTCCATTTGCCACAGTTTTGCCCATTCACCTAATCTATCAATATCCCTTTGTAATTTCATGTTTTCATCTACTCTGCTTACAATGCTACCAGTCTTTGTGTCATCGGCAAACTTAGATCTGAGACTTTCTATGCCTTCATCTAAGTCGTTAATAAATATTGTGAATAATTGAGGCCCCAAGACAGATCCCTGCGGGACTCCACTAGTCACATCCTGCCAATGTGAGTACCTACCCATTAACCCTACTCTCTGTTGCCTTTCGCTCAGCCAATTTCCTAACCAAGTCCGTACTTTTCCCTCAATTCCATGGGCTTCGATCTTAGCTAACAGTCTCTTAAAATGGGTGACCGCCAGGCAGAGTAAAAGGACTTGGCAGGTAGAACAGGAGTCCCCTGGGGCCATCTCCCTCTCAAACAGGTATTCTGCTTTAGATACTGTTGGGGGAGATGGCTTATCAGGGGAAAGCAGCAAGAGCCAGGTTCGGGGCACCACGGGTGGCTCTGCTGCACAGGAGGGGAGGAAGAAGAGTGGCAGGGCTATAGTGATAGGGGATTCAATTGTAAGGGGAACAGATAGGCATTTCTGCGGCCGCAAACGTGACTCCAGGATGGTATGTTGCCTCCCTGGTGTTAGGGTCAAGGATATCACGGAGCGGCTGCAGGGCATTCTGGAGGGGGAGGGTGAATAGCCAGTAGTCGTGGTTCATATTGGTACCAACGACATAGGTTGAAAAAAGGGATGAGGTCCTGCAAGGTGAATTTAAGGAGTTAGGAGATAAATTAAAAAGCAGGACTTAAAAGGTAGTGATCTCAGGATTACTACCAGTGCCACGTGCTAATGAGTATAGGAACAGGAGAATAGACAGGATGAATGCGTGGCTGCAGGGATGGTGTAGGAAGGAGGGATTTAGATTCCTGGGACATTGGGACCGGTTCTGGGGAAGGTGGGACCTGTACAAGCGGGACGGGTTACACCCGAGTAGGACCGGGACCAATGCCCTCTCGGGGGTGTTTGCTAGTGCTGTTGGGGAAGGTTTAAACTCGAGTGGCAGGGGGATGGGAACCTGAGCGGTGAGTCAGAAGAGAATAAAGTTGAGAGCAGCAAGAGAGGGGAAGACCCAGGGGAAATCCTTTCCTATTTCTCAATTCAACCCATAAGGTCTCTGATGGGTGCTTACCTCTCGTTATATCCTCCTTTATCATTGAAGTGATTTCATCTCTTATCATTAAGGCTACTCCTCCTCCTCTTCCATTTTCCCTGTCTCTCCTGTAGACCTTATAACCCGGTTTATTTATTTCCCAATCCTGACCATCCTGCAGCCATGTCTCGGTAATAGCTATCATGTCATATCCTCCAATTTGAATTTGAACCTGTAGTTCATTTAATTTATTCCTTATACTCCGTGCATTTGTATATGGAACTCTTAGTTGGGCCACACATCCTAGCCTGACCTTCAGCTTTGATGCTGGGATAATCGCCTTATGCCTTCTAGTTTTCACTTTATCTGTATTGCCTGAAGTACACTTTCTTTCTGCTGCTCTACGCTTTTCCCTTTCAATTGTTCTTGAACAACTGTTTGTACTATTTGTATTGTAAATTTACCCTGGGTCTTCCCCTCTCTTGCTGCTCTCAACTTTACTCCCTTCTGACTCCCCGCTCAGGTTCCCATCCCCCTGCCACTCTAGTTTAAACCTTCCCCAACAGCACTAGCAAACACCCCCACAAGGACATTGGTCCCAGTCCTGCTCGGGTGTAACCCGTCCCGCTTGTACAAGTCCCACCTTCCCCAGAACCGGTACCAATGTTCCAGGAATCTAAATCCCTCCCTCCTACACCATCCCTGCAGCCACGCATTCATCCGGTCTATTCTGCTGTTCCTATACTCACCAGCACGTGGCACTGGGAGTAATCCTGAGATCACTACCTTTTGAGGTCCTGCTTTTTAATTTATCTCCTAACTCCTTGAATTCACCTTGCAGGACCTCATCCCTTTTTTTACCTATATCGTTGGTACCAATATGGACCACGACTACTGGCTGTTCACCCTCCCCCTCCAGAATGCCCTGCAGCCGCTCCGTGACATCCTTGACTCTAGCATCAGGGAGGCAACATACCATCCTGGAGTCACATTTATGGCCGCAGAAACGCCTATCTATTCCCCTTACAATTGAATCCCCTATCACTATAGCCCTGCCACTCTACTAGAAGTAAAGGGAATTAGGGGTTACGGGGAGCGGGCAGGAAATTGGACATGAATTTAGATTTGAGATTAGGATCAGATCAGCCATGATCTTATTGAATGGCGGAGCAGGCTCGAGGGGCCGATTGGCCTACTCCTGCTCCTCTTTCTTATGTTCTTATGTTCTTCCCCTCCTGTGCAGCAGAGCCACCCGTGGTGCCACGAACTTGGCCCTTGCTGCTTTCTCCTGATAAGCCATCTCCCCCAACAGTATCCAAAGCGGTATATCTGTTTGAGAGGGAGATGGCCCCAGGGGACTCCTGCTGTACCTGCCTCATCCTTTTACTCTGCCTGGCGGTCACCCATTTCCTTTCTGCCTGCATAATCTTTACCTGCGGTGTGACCACCTCACTGAACGTGCTATCCACGATAATCTCAGCATCACGGATGCTCCACAGCGAATCCACCCGCAGCTCCAGCTCTGAAATGCAGTTAGCCAGTAGCTGCAGCTGGACACACTTCCTGCACACATGGTCACCAGGGACACTGGTAGTGTCCATGACTTCCCACATAGTGCAGGAGGAGCATATCACGGGTGCGAGCTCTGCTGCCATGACTTGCATTAGATTTACACTGCGTTCACCTCTCAGACTCCTCCCGCTCTCGGTCTTTCCTTTTATACTGTGCTCACCTCTCGGACTCTCCTGCCTCACCTGCGATGTCGCACAGTAGTTTTCTCTTGTTGCAGGTCTGCTGCTGCTTTTATCCCCACTCTCAGTCTTCTGCTGCTCAGGTCCACTGCTGCTCTGCGGAAAAAGTTAGGAAAAGCAAAGCAAAGCAGCACCTCCTTCCCCCACTTCACCGAACTCCCACACGTACCAAATTCTCAGCTGTTTCACTCGGTGCTCCACTGCACTCTATGCAAGAGCAATCCAGCTAATCCAACCCCCCCCCACCCCATCCCTGTAGCCCTGCAAATTTTTTCCTTTCAAGTACAGGGAGGGAGTGAAGGGAGATCGAGGGAGGGAGTGGAGGGAGGGAGTGGAGGGGGATCGAGGGAGGGAGTGGAGGGGGGTTACTTGAATGTGGGCGAGGGCCAACAATGGTCTTTGGGATTGCTGTGAATGGGGGAAGTGCAGTCCTGCTCCGCATTCAGGTAAGTATTTTTTTTAAAAGCATTTTTGGCGGCCCCCTCAAATGTTCCCTTTAAGGTTCGCCGGTTAGGCTGGGTAGACATGATTATCCTGAACACAGCACACCGACAACGACAGTGTTCAGGGCAGTCCAGTTTGGGGTACGGTGCTGGTTACCTGTGGTATAATCAGACGTTGTGATCCATTAACCCTGTCCGTGTGGGACAGGATCCACAAACCTGGAAAAGGACAAAGAGAGAGCAGGAGTTAAAGTTTTCAATTGGGGAAAGGCCAATTTTATTAAACTGGGAAGTGATTTAGCAGAAGTAAACTGGAAACAGCTACTTGAAGGTAAATCAGTGTCAGAGCAGTGGGAGACAATCAAAGGGGTGATTCAAGGGGTTCAGAGTAAACATGTTCCCACAAAGTAAAAGGGAGGGGCTGCCAAATCTAGAGCCCCTGGATGTCAAGAAGCATTCAGGGTAAGATAAGGCAGAAAAAGAAAGCCTATGATAGACTCCGGGAACTCAATACTACGGAAAGCTTAGAGGAGTATCCAAAGTGCAGGGGTGAAGTTAAAAAGGAAATTAGGAAAGCAAAGAGAGAGCATGAAAAAATATTATCTGATAAAATCAAAGAAAACCCAAAGATGTTTTATAAATACATTAAGAGCAAGAGGAAAACTAAGGGAAGAGTAGGGCTGATTAGAGACCAAAAAGGTAACCTGTGTGTGGAGGAGGAAGATGTGGGTATGGTTCTTAATGAATACTTTGCATCTGTCTTCACAAAGGAGAGGGATGATGCAGGGATTGAAGTTAAGGAGGAGGAGTGTGAAATATTGGATGGGATCAGCATCTTTGAAAGTGGATAAATCACCAGGGCCGGATGAAATATATCCCAGGCTGTTAAAAGAAGCCAGGGAGGAAATAGCGGAGGCATTAACAATCATTTTTCAAACTTCACTGGATACAGGCGTAGGATGGGAGGATGGGAGGACTGCTAACGACTCCGAGGATAGACCAAGTAATTAGAGGCCAGTCAGCCTAAGCTTGGTGGTGGGCAAATTATTGGAATCAATTCTGAGGGACAGGATTTAGAAAGGCACGGACTAATCAAGGACAGTCAGCACGGATTTGTTAAGGGGAGGTCGTGTCTGACTAACTTGATTGAATTTTTCGAGGCGGTGACAAGGAGGATCGATGAGGGTAGGGCAATTGATGTAGTCAATGTGAATTTTAGCAAGGCTTTTGACAAGGTCCCACGTGGCAGATAGGACAAAAAAGTAAAGGCCCATGGGATCCAAGGGAATGTGGCAAATTGGATCCAAAATTGACTCAGTGGCGGGAAGCAAAGGGTAATGGTCGACGGGTGTTTTTGCGACTGGAAGGCTGTTTCCAGTGGGGTGCCGCAGGGCTCGGTACCAGGTCCTTTGCTTCTTGTGGTATACATTTGGTTATGTTACTGGGCTAGTAATCCAGAGGCCTGGACTAAAATCCAGAGTCATGAGTTCAAATCCCGCCACGGCAGCTGGCGAATTTAAATTCAATTAATTAATTAAAAAATTCAATTAATTAAATAAAAATCTGGAATGAAAATACTAGTATCAGTAATGATGGCCATGAAACTACCGGATTGTCGTAAAAACCCATCTGGTTCACTAATGTCCTTGAGGGAAGGAAACCTGCCGTCCTTACCCGGTCTGGCCTATATGTGACTCCAGACCCACAGCAATGTGGTTGATTCTTAATTGCCCTCTGAAATGGCCTAGCAAGCCACTCAGTTGTAAAATCTCGCTACGAAAAGTCATAATAAGAATAAAACCGGACGGACCACCCGGCATCGGACCACTAGGCACCGGACACGACAACGGCAAAACACTAAGCCCAGTCGACCCTGCAAGGTCCTCCTTACTAACATCTGGGGACTTGTGCCAAAATTGGGAGAGCTGTCCCACAGACTAGTCAAGCAACAGCCTGACATAGCCATACTTACAGAATCATATCTTTCAGCCAACGTCCCAGACTCTTCCATCACCATCCCTGGGTATGTCCTGTCCCACCGGCAGGACAGACCCACCAGAGGTGGCGGTACAGTGATATACAGTCAGGAGGGAGTGGCCCTGGGAGTCCTCAACATTGACTCTGGACCCCATGAAATCTCATGGCATCAGGTCAAACATGGGCAAGGAAACCTCCTGTTGATTACCACCTACCGTCCTCCCTCAGCTGATGAATCAGTCCTCCTCCATGTTGAGCACCACTTTGAGGAAGCACAGAGGGTAGCAAGGGCACAAAATGTACTCTGGGTGGGGGACTTCAATGTCCATCACCAAGAGTGGCTCGGTAGCACCACTACTGACCGAGCTGGCCGAGTCCTGAAGGACATAGCTGCTAGACTGGGCCTGCGGCAGGTGGTGAGCGAACCAACACGAGGGAAAAACTTACTTGACCTCGTCCTCACCAATCTACCTGTCGCAGATGCATCTGTCCATGACAGTATTGGTAGGAGTGACCACCGCACAGTCCTCGTGGAGATGAAGTCCCGTCCTCGCACTGAGGACACCATCCAACGTGTTGTGTGGCACTACCACCGTGCTAAATGGGATAGATTCAGAACGGATCTAGCAGCTCAAAATTGGGCATCCATGAGGCGCTGTGGGCCATCAGCAGCAGCAGAATTGTATTCCAGCACAATCTGTAACCTCATGGCCCGGCATATTCCTCACTCTACCATTACCAACAAGCCAGGGGATCAACCCTGGTTCAATGAGGAGTGTAGAAGAGCATGCCAGGAGCAGCACCAGGCGTACCTAAAAATGAGGTACCAAACTGGTGAAGCTACAACTCAGGACTACATGCATGCTAAACAGCGGAAGCAACATGCTAGACAGAGCTAAGCGATTCCACAACCAACGGATCAGATCAAAGCTCTGCAGTCCTGCCACATCCAGTCGTGAATGGTGGTGGACAATTAAACAACTAACGGGAGGAGGAGGCTCTGCAAACATCCCCATTCTCAATGATGGCGGAGTCCAGCACGTGAGTGCAAAAGACAAGGCTGAAGCGTTTGAAACCATCTTCAGCCAGAAGTGCTGAGTGGATGATCCATCTCGGTCTCCTCCCGATATCCCCACCATTACAGAAGCCAGTCTTCGGCCAATTCGATTCACTCCACGTGATATCAAGAAACGGCTGAGTGCACTGGATACAGCAAAGGCTATGGGCCCCGATAACATCCCAGCTGTAGTGCTGAAGACTTGTGCTCCAGAACTAGCTGCGCCTCTAGCCAAGCTGTTCCAGTACAGCTACAACACTGGCATCTACCCGACAATGTGGAAAATTGCCCAGGTATGTCCTGTCCACAAAAAGCAGGACAAATCCAATCCGGCCAATTACCGCCCCATCAGTCTACTCTCAATCATCAGCAAAGTGATGGAAGATGTCGTCGACAGTGCTATCAAGCGGCACTTACTCACCAATAACCTGCTCACCGATGCTCAGTTTGGGTTCCGCCAGGACCACTCGGCTCCAGACCTCATTACAGCCTTGTTCCAAACATGGACAAAAGAGCTGAATTCCAGAGGTGAGGTGAGAGTGACTGCCCTTGACATCAAGGCAGCATTTGACCGAGTGTGGCACCAAGGAGCCCTAGTAAAATTGAAGTCAATGGGAATCAGGGGGAAAACTCTCCAGTGGCTGGAGTCATACCTAGCACAAAGGAAGATGGTAGTGGTTGTTGGAGGCCAATCATCTCAGCCCCCGGACATTGCTGCAGGAGTTCCTCAGGGCAGTGTCCTAGGCCCAACCATCTTCAGCTGCTTCATCAATGTCCTTCCCTCCATCATAAGGTCAGAAATGGGGATGTTCGCTGATGACTGCACAGTGTTCAGTTCCATTCGCAACCCCTCAGATAATGAAGCAGTCCGAGCCCGCATGCAGCAAGACCTGGACAACATCCAGGCTTGGGCTCATAAGTGGCAAGTAACATTCGCGCCAGATAAGTGCCAGGCAATGACCATCTCCAACAAGAGAGAGTCTAACCACCTCCCCTTGACATTCAACGGCATTACCATCGCCGAATCCCCCACCATCAACATCCTGGGGGTCACCATTGACCAGAAACTGAACTGGACCAGCCATATAAATACTGTGGCTACGAGAGCAGGTCAGAGGCTGGGTATTCTGCGGCGAGTGACTCACCTCCTGACTCCCCAAAGCCTTTCCACCATCTACAAGGCACAAGTCAGGAGTGTGATGGAATACTCTCCACTTGCCTGGATGAGTGCAGCTCCAACAACACTCAAGAAGCTCGACACCATCCAAGATAAAGCAGCCCGCTTGATTGGCACCCCATCCACCACCCTAAACATTCACTCCCTTCACCACCGGCGCACTGTGGCTGCAGTGTGCACCATCCACAGGATGCACTGCAGCAACTCGCCAAGGCTTCTTCGACAGCACCTCCCAAACCCGCGACCTCTACCACCAAGAAGGACAAGGGCAGCAGGCGCATGGGAACAACACCACCTGCACGTTCCCCTCCAAGTCACACACCATCCCGACTTGGAAATATATCGCCGTTCCTTCATTGTCGCTGGGTCAAAATCCTGGAACTCCCTTCCTAACAGCACTGTGGGAGAACCGTCACCACACGGACTGCAGCGGTTCAAGAAGGCGGCTCACCACCACCTTCTCGAGGGCAATTAGGGATGGGCAATAAATGCTGGCCTCGCCAGCGACGCCCACATCCCGTGAACGAATAAAAAAAAACATTAACGATTTGGACTTAAATGTAGGGAGCACGATTAAGAAATTTGCGGATGACACAAAGATAGGCCGTGTGGTTGATAATGAGGAGGAAAGCTGCAGACTGCAGGAAGATATCAATGGACTGGTCAGATGGGCAGAAAAGTGGCAAATGGAGTTCAATCCGGAGAAGTGTGAGGTAATGCATTTGGGGAGAGCAAACAAGGCAAGGGAATACACAATAAATGGGAGGATACTGAGAGGTGTAGAGGAAATGAGGGACCTTGGAGTGCATGTCCACAGATCCCTGAAGGTAGCAGGACAGGTAGATAAGGTGGTTAAGAAGGCATATGGAATGCTTTCCTTTATTAGCCGAGGCATAGAATTTGGAAGAAGGGAGGTTATGCTGGAACTGTATATAACACTGGTTAGGCCACAGCTTGAGTACTGCGTACAGTTCTGGTCACCACATTACAGGAAGGATGTAATTGCACTAGAGAGGGTGCAGAGGAGATTTACGAGGATGTTGCCAGGACTGGAGAATTTTAGCTATGATGACAGATTGGATAGGCTGGGGCTGTTTTCCTTGCAACAGAGAGGCTGAGGGGTGATTTGATTGTACAAAATTATGAGGGGCCTAGATAGAGTGGATAGGAAGGACCTATTTCCCTTAGCGGAGGGGTCAATAACCAGGGGGCATAGATTTAAAGTGATTGGTAGAAGGATTAGAGCGGAAATGAGGAAATTTTTATTCACCCAGAGGGTGGTGGGGGTCTGGAACTCACTGCCTGAGAGGGTGGTAGAGGCAGAAACCCCCTCAACTCATTTAAAAAATACCTGGATGTGCACCTGAAGACCAGTGACCTGCAGGGCTATGGACCAAATGCGGGAAAGTGGGATTAGGTTGGGTAGCTCGTTTCTCAGCTGGTGTGGACAAGATGGGCTGAATGGCCTCCTTCTGTGCCGTAAATTTTCTATGATTCTATGAACCACATCCGTGTGGGACAGGAACCTCTGGTATGATGCTAAATCCTAGCGCTAGTTCTAATCCTGATGAAGCTACTCGCTAATAATTTTTTGTTTCTATTGTAGGTTGAATATATTTTCACAGATAAAACAGGAACCCTGACTGAGAATAACATGGAGTTTATAGAGTGTTGCATTGATGGCCAAGTGCATGTGTCACACTCGATATCCAATGGGCAGACCTTCTGCAGCAATGCTGCACTTGATTTCATTGATGCACCTTGTACAATGGCTGATCGGGTAAGGAATGTGACTCCGAACCAACCAAAGGAGAGTGTTGGACTGCTGTCTGCATTTACTATGAAAATGAATTGCAGAAGTTTATTTGCTTGTTTATATGGTTTTGTGTGCAGTAAATAGTGATTTGATACATTGAGCTCAATCACAGAGATTTCATTGAAACAAACGTAGGCAAATTTAACATTAAATAGACCCACAGAGTCACCTTGGCATGGTTCCTACCTCAGATGTGATGTTTCACTCCCTATCGCTAGTGTTTGTCAGGATCATACATCCCAAAAGCTCCCTTGCTCAAACAGGATGCAGACCTCAGGCCCAACACAACCTGGGTCATCTGCCCACTTCACATGACTAGCTGGTGCTTCACCTACTGGAAGTGCTGGTCAGAAATTTGGGCATGCCTGGTGCATAATTTTCCAACTGTTTAAAAGAGCATTCTGAATATTGGGCAGTGCAGGTGCCCAGGTCTCGGGTCCTATACCAGCAGGACCTGTTGTCTCAGACGGGAAGCCTCCATCTGACTTACAATTCAAACTTCTTTCCAGTGCTGGGTGTTAGTGCTCCCTGCGAAAGGGACCGTCCTACTGAAACTTAACTTTAAGAGTGAAATATTTTGGATAACGTGCCACTGGCAAACACTGACCCCACATATCCCTAGGGTCCTCTAGAAACAGTGTAGCTGGCCCACCTGTCCTTCAGTTCTCTCCAAATCAGTGGACACCACACTGGCAGATTGTATAGGTCAGGCTTTTATTAGCAGAATTAAAAATATACAAAAACTAAATAATCAATGGGTGAGATAGCAATACATCATCTGTTCCAGCACAATAAAAGCTGAGTCCTTAGCTATTCTCTTCAGTAACTTTGAATTCGCGTTCACGATGGGAGCTTGATGGGAGAGTTGAGTCCATCGAGCGCCTATTAGCCCCTAACCTGTTTAGCCACACAGCTAAATAAGAAAACCAAAAAACAAAGATACAGCCTGGTTAAATGCCCGATTTCTTTTGACATCTGAGCAGAAACAGTGAAAGATAAAAAGGAATTCTTTGCCATTAATCAAACTTGAATTACATCTAGCAGTAACTGACCAGAGACAGAAGGGACTGCGATGTAAACATCTTCAACCAACAAAGCTTAGCCAAACAGCATCGGACTTAATTAGATTTGTGTCACAGTCAAGATGCTTGTGTATGATTTATGACTCAATCAAATTAATCCTTTTAATAATGCAGTTAGCCACGCTAATTTATTTTGTCATTAATATACAGCCCCCCAGACAGAGGGTCATCTTATGTTTTACCTCCCAGCAGTCAAGCTAAAACAAAGGAACTATTAACATTGACAGCGGACACAGCTCCCACTTTAAACATCCCGTTGTCCAGGCCAAGTTACAAGTTCGTACAAAAAGATAAAATGAAGCATTCCTTATGGATTGACACTCTTGTAATGATCTGGAGTGCGCTGCCTGAAAGGGTGATGGAAGCAGATTCAATGGTAGCTTTCAAAAGGAAATTGGATAAATACTTGAAGGGGAGAAATTGGCAGGGTTATGGGGAAAGAGCAGGAGAGTGGGACTAATTGGATAGCTCCTTCAAAGAGCCAGTACAGGCATGATGGACCGAATGGCCTCCTTCTGTGCTGTAAGATTCTATGATCGAGTGGCCTGGATCGATGTCTGTTACCTGGTTCATTGAAGTTTTCCAGAGCACCTGTTGCCACTTTCCCCTTGGTATTAGAGGGAATATTTAATCTGTGAATTCCAAATGGTTTCCATAGATCCTAAAATAAAAAGTAAATATTTGAATATTAGGCCGAGCCTCTTGTGATTTGTACAACCTGTGTTTCACTAACAAAGACCCTTGTAAGCTGATTCCTTGCTCACTACCGACTGCAGTGTGATCTTTTACACACAGCATCTGGCATTGTAACGATGTGCAGGGTCAAACAGAACGGCTCGTTATTGCAACATTTTATAGAACTTCCTCCTTTCATGCCCCCAGTGTTCCTGGTCTCTGGTTCATGTGGCTCTCTCTGGACATCATGGTCCAGACTCACCTGTTAACTGACTGTCTTCTCCCCGGCTTGTCTCGTGTGGAGCATAAACACCGGCGTGGACCGGTTGGGTCAAATGGCCTGTTTTTGTGCTGTAGATTCTATATAATTCTATGTAAGTTGTGATGCTGGATTTTAATTCACCTTAAGTATTTTGTTCAGAAAGTGACTTTGTTTGATGTTCATAGTGGAGCCAAAGCCAGGAGCCTGTGGAGGCAAATGTCTTGCTGCTGTTTCCTGTTACTTACTCTGATAAGGTTTCTAAATAAACAGGTCGTAGAATTTCTTTCTGTTTATTACTCCTCAGCTGATGAAAAATTGCAAAGAATGGTGAGAATTCACCCAATGTGACGTTACAAACCAGCTTCCGAATACGATTAGGTAGATTTTGTGGCGAGGCAGAAACAGAAGCAGAGCCTTGCTGGTTGAGAGTGCATTTTGATGCAAAGATCATCATTTCCAATTTACAATGCTCCCGATTTTCCAGTGATTAATTTCAATGATTGGAAAATTAGGACTACTTATTTTTGCATGAAATATTCATGTTTTATCAACTTATTCCCCCTGTTGCCACCTCCCTTTTCTGCTTCTAGAGCAAAGCCTGTAACTGCAACAATGAGGTCACACTTTTGGCAATGGTGCCCTAATGGGCCAGTACGCCCCCACCCCCCTCCCACTTTAGGCAATGGTGCCCTAATGGGCCAGTACGCCCCCACCCCCATCCTACTTTAGGCAATGGTGCCCTAATGGGCCAGTACGCCCCCACCCCCCTCCCACTTTAGGCAATGGTGCCCTAATGGGCCAGTACGCCCCCACCCCCCTCCCACTTTAGGCAATGGTGCCCTAATGGGCCAGTACGCCCCCACCCCCCTCCCACTTTAGGCAATGGTGCCCTAATGGGCCAGTACACCCCCACCCCCCTCCCACTTTAGGCAATGGTGCCCTAATGGGCCAGTACGCCCCCACCCCCCTCCCACTTTAGGCAATGGTGCCCTAATGGGCCAGTATGCCCCCACCCCCCTCCCACTTTAGGCAATGGTGCCCTAATGGGCCAGTATGCCCCCATCCCCCTCCCACTTTTGGCAATGGTGCCCTAATGGGCCAGTACGCCCCCACCCCCATCCTACTTTAGGCAATGATACCCTAATGGGCCAGTACGCCCCCACCCCCCTCCTACTTTAGGCAATGGTGCTCTAATGGGCCAGTACGCCCCCACCCCCCTCCCACTTTAGGCAATGGTGCCCTAATGGGCCCCCACCCCACCGCTTTGGGTAATGTGCCCTAATGGGCTAGTACTTCCCCACCCCTTCAGTTTTGGTGATGATCTGTTCATTTGTTGAAGTTAAGGTAACCAAATCTTATAGGAGCCACCTGTCAGCCCCGATCTGCCACTGTTATGGGCTCCTAAAGCATTGGCCAGAGCTTCTTCAGGTTTGGTACCCTGGAATCAATTGGTGCTTTCAGTTTCTTGACCATTCTTTACTGACCTTGGCACAGGTTTAGGTTGCAGAGTCACTTTGATTGGACATGGAAGATGAGTTTGAATCAAGGAGCAACAAATATGAATAGTGGGATGGTAAATGAGGGAGGGAGGAGCATGTTGGGAAAGGAAAAAGCAAATAGGCCTAAGCTGAGAAAGTCCACAACACAACCCATTGCCGTTACCTTTATATAATTCAAAGTGGCACACGTAATACAAGCTGAGGGAAGGACTCGTTTCAAGGCTTTATTAAATGCTATATATTTGGAGTCGAGATGTGAATATTTAAGACCAGTCCACATCCGGAAGTATAGCTCAGAATAAAAGCCTTTCTCATTATTTACTGCTGAAAGTATAAATTCAATATCAGGGTAAATCTATAATTAGCCAGGTGAGCAAAGTCACTTAAAGTTCTGTCCAACCGCTGTTTTCTTGTCCATCATTCATTTGGTTGTGTTACTTCTAGGAAAGAGAGGAGCTGTTTTTCCGGGCCCTGTGCCTTTGCCATACAGTCCAGGTTAAGAGAGAGGACCAGACAGATTATCAGAAGAAACAGCACCAGCAACAGGAGAGATCCTCCGTTTACATTTCCTCCTCTCCGGATGAAATAGCTCTGGTGGAAGGTGTAAAGAGGTACCAGACAACTTGAAATGGCTCAAAACAGTAACCAAGAAGATAGATGAGGGCTGTGTAGTAGACGTGGTCTACATGGACTTTAGCAAAGCCTTTGACAAGGTACCGCATGGTAGGTTGTTACATAAGGTTAAATCTCACGGGATCCAAGGTGAGGTAGCCAATTGGATACAAAATTGGATTGACGACAGAAGACAGAGGGTGGTTGTAGAGGGTTGTTTTTCAAACTGGAGGCCTGTGACCAGCGGTGTGCCTCAGGGATTGGTGCTGGGTCCGCTGTTATTTGTTATTTATATTAATGATTTGGATGAGAATTTAGGAGGCATGGTTAGTAAGTTTGCAGATGACACCAAGATTGGTGGCATTGTGGACAGTGAAGAAGGTTATCTAGGATTGCAACGGGATCTTGATAAATTGGGCCAGTGGGCCGATGAATGGCAGATGGAGTTTAATTTAGATAAATGTGAGGTGATGCATTTTGGTAGATCGAATCGGGCCAGGACCTACTCCGTTAATGGTAGGGCGTTGGGGAGAGTTATCGAACAAAGAGATCTAGGAGTACAGGTTCATAGCTCCTTGAAAGTGGAGTCACAGGTGGATAGGGTGGTGAAGAAGGCATTCAGCATGCTTGGTTTCATTGTTCAGAACATTGAATACAGGAGTTGGGATGTCTTGTTGAAGTTGTACAAGACATTAGTAAGGCCACACTTGGAATACTGTGTACAGTTCTGGTCACCCTATTATAGAAAGGATATTATTAAACTAGAAAGAGTGCAGAAAAGATTTACTAGGATGCTACCGGGACTTGATGGTTTGACTTATAGGGAGAGGTTGGATAGACTGAGACTTTTTTCCCTGGAGAGTAGGAGGTTTAGGGGTGATCTTATAGAAGTCTATAAAATAATGAGGGGCATAGATAAAGTAGATAGTCAAAATCTTTTCCCAAAGGTAGGGGAGTCTATAACGAGGGGGCATAGATTTAAGGTGAGAGGGGAGAGATACAAAAGGGTCCAGAGGGGCAATTTTTTCACTCAGAGGGTGGTGAGTGTCTGGAACGAGCTGCCAGAGGCAATAGTAGAGGCGGGTACAATTTTGTCTTTTAAAAAGCATTTGGACAGTTACATGGGTAAGATGGGTATAGAGGGATATGGGCCAAGTGCAGGCAATTGGGACGAGCTTAGTGGTATAAACTGGGCGACATGCTCATGTTGGGCCGAAGGGCCTGTTTCCATGTTGTAAACTTCTATGATTCTATAATAGGGGAGTTGTCTAAATGACAAGGCTTCATGATCTGTTTTCACATCTGGATTGTGATACAGTATTTCTCAGATCCCTTATTTCATCTCCACAAAACAAAACTTTACTCCTGAGTATCTGTACTCAGATTGTCAGATAAAAAGCAAAAGTATTCCAATTTACTTTATCACTGTTTGTTTTGTTGCATCTAATACCAGGATATTATTATGTGTTTGAACCTTCTATCAATGCACTTCTATCTATTGAGATGTCCAGACTAATTTCTTGTAAGATAATTAGAGCAAACGGACAGACACTTTCAACGCTTCTGTCATAATTGGATTTGAATCTGCTTTCTAGAGATATTTAACACACTGCACTAGCCAGGCCCCATCTCCCAGGTCCAGAGATATTTAACACACTGCACCAGCCAGGCCCCATCTCCCAGGTCCAGAGATATTTAACACACTGCACCAGCCAGGCCCCATCTCCCAGGTCCAGAGATATTTAACACACTGCACCAGCCAGGCCCCATCTCCCAGGTCCAGAGATATTTAACACACTGCACCAGCCAGGCCCCATCTCCCAGGTCCAGAGATATTTAACACACTGCACCAGCCAGGCCCCATCTCCCAGGTCCAGAGATATTTAACACACTGCACCAGCCAGGCTCCATCTCCCAGGTCCAGAGATATTTAACACACTGCACCAGCCAGGCCCCGTCATGTTCTGTACACAAGTCTACCCGAACACTGAGACTGGTTAGTATCTGAAGAAATCCAAATGTCTTGAGGGAAAAACTAATTCTTTCTCCAGATCAAATTCCACCAGTGCCTCGGTCAGCACTAAGACAGTAAACTTCAGGAATAAAAACAGAAAATGGTGGAAACATTCACCAGGTTTGATAGCATCTGTGGAGACAGAAACAAAGTTAACACTTCAGGTCGATAACCTTGCATCAGAACTCTGTCGAAAGGTCATTGACCTGAAACGTTAACTCTTTCTCACTCCACAGACGCTGCCAGACCTGCTGAGTTTTTGCATCATTTTCTGCTTTTAATTCAGATTTCCAGCATCCACAGTATTTTGCAAAAGGCTGAACGGGGCCATTTTGTAGGGACTAGCTGGGGGCGCGAGACCTTCCCACTGTTGGTGCATACTCAGAAATAACCCCTTCCCTTGTTTGAGTAGAAGTTGGGAAGCAGATTACATGAGGTTGTTCAAGCTCGGTGACTGGAGCAGGGATTGATGGGACTGTTCATAGTTGCAATGTGAGCTGTTGCATGTATGTAATTTTATGGGACACACAGGATTCAGTATTTTAAAAATATATGGGGGAAAAATTCGATAAGGGTCATTTTTGGGCGGGGGTAGTATGATGCGCTAGTACCCCGCGCCCGATGGACCCTACGCAGGCAGCATATGAACTTCGTGCTGCCTGCTACTTACCCTGATATCTCCGTGCAGCCAACGCAACCCGCGCTGCTGAGCGGCTGCACGGAGAATGAGGAAGTTGGAAATGGGGCGTGCACAGCGCACGTCATCAGCAGCTTGCACCTCTTAAAGGTACAGGTGCACATTTCAAATGGCAGGTACACAGCTTACTTGGAGGATGGAAAGATGGCCACGAGAATAGCAGGGCTGCCACGAGAGATGGCGCCACGCTTGTCTGATGATGCTCTGGAAGCCCTGGTGGAAGGCGTGGACGAAAGGGGGGCCAACATGTAGCCTCAGGGTGGCTGGAGACCCCCCACACTGCATCTCTGCAGCATTGGCAGGCTGTGGCGCAGGAAATAAACGCCAGGAGCATTGCATAAACGTGGGTGCAGTGCTGAAAGAAGTTCAATGATTTGACACGAGTGGCCAAGGTGAGTGAATGCAAGTGTCAAGTGGCACATCCAACCAACTGCACCACTGCTCCATGCATCACACTCCCCGTCACCCACCCACCAACAAACGCTGCCCATCCATACGCAATGCTGCACTCGCCAAGCTGCATCTCACCCGCACATAGTACCACACTTGCAGGCCACGCAACCACCACTCACAAGTCACACAAACTGGCAGCTATTCGACCACGACAGGCAGGAGACTCACTGACACACTGTCCTCTGTCTTGTAGGAGAAGGTGGCGCATAACAGCCGGCAGCAGGAGGGACCTGAGGGTGGACGGGCTCGTTTACATGTCCTCACCCCCCTAGAGGAGAGAGTGCTTGGGATCATTGGGCGGGCCGTCGCTGCAGCCGTCACAACGTGCCACACTGGAGGTCCCGGTGACGGGGGTCTCTGCATATCTAATGCTCCTTCTCCTTTTCCGCATCGTCCTCCTCCCATAATCTTTTCTGACTCACGTGCTGCAAATGCTGTCAGCACACACGTCTTCCTTGCTACTCTCCCCACTCCACAACTCAACCTGTTTCCCTTTGTCGTTGCAGATACCCAAGAGCACGTGACAGCACCGTCCAAGGAGGAGGAGGAGGAGGAGGAGGAGGAGGAGGAGCAGGAGGAGGAAGACACTGAAGCCACACCGTCACTCGATCTGACACTTGCTTCCACCAGCTCAGAGACTGACACTGTGCGTCCTTTAGAGATTAGGTTAGAGGAGGGATCTGGACGTGGTGAGACACTGAGCACAAGTGTACGGGGCGGGGGGAACGGATACCACAGGTACCAACTCGCCAGAGGGCGAGGTCGCTCACTAGTTCTGCTGCAGAGGAGTCAGATGAGGACTTCGATGGGCCAGGCTACAAAAGACGGCTGATGGGCGTACACCAACAAATGCTTGGGGCACTGGAAAGCCTGCCAGAAAGCCTGCGCACAGTGAGAAGGGGCATGGAGGAGTTCAGTTCCAACTTGGCGTAGGGCTTTGCACAGAGCTTGGAGCCCATCCTTTCCAACATGGAACGGGTGATCACCTCCATCAGCGCACCTGTGGAACCCACCATGATGCAGCTTCTGATGACCAATGTCACAGCTTCCATTGCAGCACAAACATCTGCCATCCAAGGTCTGACTGCTGCATTTGCAGCTCAGACTGCTGTTATCGTGGGTCTGGAGACCACTGTGGAATGGGGCTTCCAGGACATCACAGCACTCCAGCAATCCGTTCTCCAGCTGATCACCAGGATTGCTGAGGTGCTGCCCCGGGAGAGTGGCAGTGAAGCCATGGCAGTCGGACCTGCTGTCCTCTCTCAGGACGACAGCCTTCCTCCTCCCACCCCTGTCACTCTGCCAGTGCCCCTGTTGTTGCCTATCGGCCAGCCAGGCCAGACTGCTGCAGCCCATGCTGCGATGGTGCAGTCTGAAGCCGGGCCCTCCCGACCCAGAGCTGATCGAGGTCGTCCTCCAAGGCCATCTGCACGCTCCTCTATTGAAGGCCAGCAGCCTCCCACTACCCATGCTCCAACCACTGGGGAAGCACCTCATAGGAGCACTAGGACAGGTAAAGGCACACGAAAAAAAAGTGCTAAGGGAATGCACAAGGACGAATAGTTCTGTTATGTTTCCATAATTTCATTTATTCATTGATAAATGAGACTTTGATTTTGCATTTGGTGGTGGTTTTTATTTATGCAATGAGCTGAGAGAGATACCAACGTGTAATCAGATGGAGGTGATTTGATTGTCTTGCGGGAGCGGAAAGGAACATAGGAACAGGAGTAGGCCATTCAGCCCCTCGTGCCTGCTCCGCCATTTGATAAGATCATGGCTGATCTGTGATCTAACTCCATATACCTGCCTTTGGCCCATATCACTTAAAACCCTTAAAAGGTGGGGAGTGTAGGACTGTTGGTGAGTTGGGGGATGTAGCTCAAATTATTGATAGCGGGCACGGATCAGGCGAGCACACGGAGCCCTTGCAGACAAGGCATGAGGTTCCTTTTGCAACCTTGCGTCTTACTCCACTTCCTCTTCTGGCTCCACCCCCTCCTCCTCCTTCTCCTCCTCAGCCTGTTCCTCCTCCACTTCTGGCTCAGGGTCTTCTCCAATCATTGGTGGCAAAGGCTGGTCCCTCATGATGGTGAGATTGTGCAGCATGCAGCAGACCACCATGAATCTGCCCACCCACTCAGGGGAGTACTGCAGGGCTCCTCCAGACCGGTCCAGGTAGCGGAAGCGTTGTTTGATGAGGCCTATGGTGTGCTCCATGATGTTGCGTGTGGCAGCGTGGCTCTCATTATAGGCCAGCTGTGCATGTGTGCGTGGGTTCCTGACCGGAGCCATGAGCCACGGCGTGAGGGGATAGCCCTTGTCGCCCAGTAGCCAGCCTTTGACTTGCCGAGTCGGGTGAAGGATAGCTGGCACATTGGACTGCCGCATGATGAAGGCGTCGTGACTGCTCCCAGGGTAGCGGGCATCGACCTCCAAGATTCGATGCGTGTGGTCGCACACCAGCTGCACGTTGAAGGAGTGGAAGCCCCTCGGTTGACGAAGACGGCCGAGTTGATGTGCGGGGCACGCAGGGCAATATGCGTACAGTCAACGTTGCCCTGCACCATGGGGAAGCCAGCAATGCGGGCGAACCCCCATGCTCGCTCGCTATGCTTGCCTCTGTGGAGAGGGAAGGTGATGAACCTGTTCCTCAGCTGGTACAGTGCGTCTGTGACCTCCCTTATGCAGCAGTGCACTGCATACTGCAAGATGTTGCACATGTCGCCAGCAGAGACCTGAAATGCTCCTGAGCCGTAGAAATTCAGCACCACGGTGACCTTCACAGCCACTGGCAATGCTGTCCTCGCCCTGCTCTGAGGCTGCAGTTGTGGCCGCACCAGTTGACAGATCTTGGTCATGGCTTCCTTGAACCTCAGGCATCGGATGCAATCCTCCTCGGTCATGTTGAGGTAAGAGAATTGGTTCCGGAAGACCCTCGTTGGGTAGGGCCTCCTGCTCAGTGCCCTGTGCCTCCTCATCCTCCGTCTTCTCACAGCTTGACCGCTGGGCATGGCCTCTCTGCATGCTCCCAGTCGTGCTCAATGCCCAGCGGGAGCCCTAGCAGACCGCCCATGGTTGGCAGGAATGTTGTTCAACCATGGTTGTAAATTTCCGACCAGTAAGGCAGTACCTGCCAAACCATCTCAAATGTAGTCCAGGAACTCTCAGTAAGAATACAGAGCTTCAAAAAACACTTCCTACTCCACCAGCAGCCAGAAGCAATAATCCAGCAACTAACCTGCAACACCTGCATGGCCCCTTTAAATAGCGCTAGTGGGGGGGATCCTTCAGGCACTGTAAGACATGTTCAGATGGTTGGGGTTAAGACTGTGCGTTGAGTTGAGCGCTAAGGTCCAAAATGGTGTCTGTCACTTTAAATCAGTGTTGCACACTGATTACACGCATTTTCTCCCTACTTTACATGCTTCCAGCGTTTGGTATTTGCGCTTGCGCTAACTCCTATACCAAGATGGCGTCCGGCACACGTCACAGTGGAAATGTGCGTGCGCATCCAAGACGCCATCTTGGATGTCAGAGAGGCCGTGCAGCGCCAAAACACTGGGCGCTACACGGCCCAATTTAGCACCCTATATTTTTTAATTACTCTGAACTATTCCCTCACACCAAAACATGAACTAAAGTCCATATCTCTGGGGCATTACTGGGCACAGGATAGGCTTTGATTTTTAAAATATTTTTTCTTAAGATGTGGGTTACACATCAGTGCAGCACTTGTTGCCCTGAAGGCATTAAAAGTGAACCATGTAATGGGACTGGAGCCATATCTAGGCCAGACTGGATAAGGATGGCAGGTTCCCTCCCCTGAAGGACATTAGTGAACCAGTTGGGTTTTTGCAACAATCTGGCAGTTTTTATGGCCATTTTATCTGCTGCCGGTCCACAGATTAGCGGATTTATTGAATTTGATTTTGAACGTGCAACCTCTGGTTTACTGGTCCAGTACTGTAACCGGTACATTACTGGACCATAATGGATTGATTACTGATGGTATACTAGATGGTTAAATTATTTTTGTGTTGGATGTTTAGTGGTTTACTTGATTTTTTGGGTTTTTTTTGTTCACAGACTTGGCTTCACATTCCTGCAGCTAAAAGACAATTATATGGAGCTTGAGAATCGAGAGGCTGAAGTTGAAAGGCAAGTATGCATGGTGATGGAAGAGATATACAGTTTAAAAACACATTCTATAATTGTGTAAATGAAACAAACCATTATTATTGCAGAAAGGAGTTTCGTACTTTCTATCTTTTTGCTTTGCTTTCTCTGTCTCAAGGTTTTATGGTATGTGTGTATAATAAATAACATACATTAGTGTACAATATATATAATTATGTATTAGTGTTAATAAGTCACCTTAGCTCAGTGGTAGCACTCTCCTCTGAGTCAGAAGATTGTGGGTTCAAGCCCCACTCCAGAACCTAATCTAGGCTGGAACTCTTTCTCCCCATTGATCTTTTTCTCTTTTTTCTTCTTGCTCTCTCGCTCCCTTTCAATCATTTTCTGAAATTTACAGATCACAAGACAAAAACAATTGTGCATTCAGAGCACATCTAATTTTTTCACACATAGCTTCTGTTTTTATATAAAAACTATAATTGTGACCAATAAAGCTTTTGAAATTTGTCCTCTTGTTTTTCAAACTTATTTGTTGCTGAAGAAAGATATTAATCAGTAAAGCTGATTGGTACTGATGGGAAATTAGCTATACTGCACATGCCCAGGACTATACAATTCAAATTTAGGTCACAGTTTTGGGCAAATATATCAAGGCTTAGGCCTACAAGTATAAATTTTAATGAAGGTATTGAAAGATGCAAGAAACAATCCAGTGGATAAAATTATTATGTTTATTGTGAAATATATAATTTTTTTTATTATTTTGTTTTTCCCTTATTTTGGGCACCAGAAATTTCAGTTACTGAGATAAAAAATTTCAGATCAAAAATTTTCAGACAAACATTTTTCAGATAGCATTTTGATTGATTTGTGGGGGGAAGGGTACCAGTGCCTAGATTGTGTGATCAGGGTGATGAGTTTACATAGGGCAAAACCATTATAAATGTCGACATAGGACTTTATAATGGTAAAAAGTTGACACAAAAGTGTGACAAAGATGTGACAACAAGAAATAAGGCTTTGTGGCTAGCAAGCGCAGCAGATGTAAGATTTTTAATAATAGCTAGATAGAAAAATTAACAATGTCTGGATTGGTTTTACAGCAATATTCCTTTTTTTGCCCAAATTCATACAGTGCTAAACTCAGTGATTTAACCAGCCAGCTTGAGTAAAATAATGAATCGCCAGTTATCATATGTAAAATCTGTTCTTTCTGATTCAGGCATTGAGAGCTTTGTTGATTTTCACATCTATACCCTGACAGATCATTTCCCTGGGTATTAAAGCTATCTTTCTAAATTGTTTTCTTTTCACAATCTTGGAAGTGGCTTTTGAAAGAGAGAAACACTAAAATGCAATTTTTTTTCTTTTTAAAATATTTTTTCTCGGGATATGGGCAACACTGTTAAGGCCACATTTATTGCTCACCTAAAGTTGCCCTGAGAAGGTGGTGGTGGGCCTTCTCCTTGAAGTGCTGCAGTTCTTGTGGTAAAGGTGCTCCCACAGTGGTGTTAGGTCGGAAATTCCAGGATATGGACACAGTGACAATGAATGAATGGCGATATATTGCTAAGTCAAGATGGTGACTTGGAGGTGATGGTGTTCCCAAGATATTGTTGCTGTTGCTCTTCTTGGTGGGAGAGAAAATTCATGAAAATTCGATGGTGGCACAAAATTCTGGACACTGGTCCTCAGAAGAGCAAATATGCCAGGTGTAGAGGCAATGATAGTAAAGGCGCAGCTAAAGTTGACTGGTCACTTAGTCTGAATGCCTGATACTAGACTACCCAACAAGGTGTTCTACGGTGAGCTGATGCTTGGTAAATGTTCCCATGGTTGTCAGTTCAAAAGATGTAAGGATTGCCTAAAGACCAATCTAATACAATGTGGCATCTCAAATGATACATGGAAGTATGATGTCTTTGACTGGAAAAAGTGGCTAAAGAAGATTTAAGGTGGCACGACAAAGATTGAAGCAAGTTGAATCAAGCAAGCTGAAGAAAAGAGAGCCCAAAATAAATCAAAGAAAGATCAGCCCTTGGGTCAATCTGAAATCTATAGTACATGTAGCAAGGATTACCGTATAATGTATTCTCCATGTAGCATGAATTAGTGAATAATCTATAGTACATGTAGCATGGATTACAGTATAATCTATTCTCCATGTAGCACAGATTACCGTATAATCTATTCTGCATGCAGCATGGATTACTGTATAATCTATAGTACAAGTAGTGTGGATTACTATATAATCTATAGTACACGTAGCACGGATTACAGTATATTCAATAGGTCATGTAGCATGGATTACTGTATAATCAATAGTAAATATAGCGTGGATGCCTGTATAATCGATAATGAATTATCTACAGTATGTGTAGCACGGATTACTGAATAATCTATAGTACAAGTATCATGGGATAATGAATTATCTATAGTACATGTAGCATGGAATACTGTATAATCTATAGTACATGTAGCACAGACTACTGTATAATCTATTCTCCATGTAGCATGGATTACTGTATAATCTATTCTCCATGTAGCATGGATTACTGTATAATCTATAGTACTTGTAGCATGGATTACTGTATAATCTATAGTATATGTAGCATGGATTACTGTATAATCTATAGTATAAATAGCATGGATTACTGCATAATCTATAGTACACGTAGCACAGATTACTGTATATTCAATAGGCCATGTAGCATGGATTACTGTATAATCAATAGTAAATATAGCGTGGATGCCTGTATAATCTATAATGAATTATCTACAGTATGTGTAGCACAGATTACTGAATAATCTATAGTACAAGTATCATGGGATAATGAATTATCTATAGTACATGTAGCATGGAATACTGTATAATCTATTGTACATGTAGAATGGATTACTGTATAATAAGAACATAAGAAATTGGAGCAGGAGTAGGCCAATCGGCCCCTCGAGCCTGCTCCGCCATTCAATAAGATCATGGCTGATCTGATCCCAACCACAAATCTAAAGAACACAAGAAGTCGGAGCAGGACCCGGCCACATAGCCCCTGGGCCCTCTCCGCCACCCACAGGGCATTGACCGATCCGAACTCAGCTTCATGTCCAATTTCCTGCCCGCTCCCCATAACCCCTAATTCCCTTAGGCCATGTAGCATGGATTACTGTATAATACTTAGGCCATGTAGCATGGATTATTGTGTAATCGATATTACAAGTAGTATGGATTGTTGTATAATCTATAGTACATGCATGGATCACCGAATAATAGTACAAGTAGCATGGATTACTGTACAATCTAGTACTTGTAACATGGATTATGATATAATCTATAGTATAAGTAGCATGGATTACTGTATAATGTATAGTATAAATAGCATGGATTACTGTATAAACCATAGTACATGTAGCATGGATTACTGTATAATCTATAGTACATGTAGCATGGATTACTGTATAATCTATAGTACATGTAGCATGGATTACTGTATAATCTATAGTACATGTAGCATGGATTACTGTATAATCTATAGTACATGTAGCATGGATTACTCTATAAACCATAGTACATGTAGCATGGATTACTGTATCACCTGTAGTACATGTAGCATGGATTACTGTATAATTTATCATACATGTAGCATGGATTACTGTATAATCTATAGTACATGTAGCATGGATTACTGTATAATCTATGGTATAAGTAGCATGGATTACTGTATAATCTATAGTACATGTAGCATGGATTACTGTATAATCTATGGTATATGTAGCATGGATTAGTGAATAATCTATTCTTCACATAGCATGAATTAGTGAATAATCTATTCTCCATGTAGCATGGATTGCTGTATCATCTATTGTACATGTAGCATGGATTACAGTATCATCTATAGAACACCAACATGGATTACTGTATCATCTATAGTACATGTAGCATGGATTGCAGTATCATCTATAGTGCATGTAGCATGGATTACTGTATAATCTATAGTACATGTAGCATGGATTACTGTATAATCTATGGTATATGTAGCATGGATTAGTGAATAATCTATTCTCCGTATAGCATGAATTATTGTATAATCTATAGTACATGTAGCATGTATTTTTGTATAATCTATAGTACATGTAGCATGGATTACTGTATCACATAGTACATGTAGCATGGATACTGAATAACCTGAGGTACACATAGCATGGATTACTGTATAATCTATAGTACATGTAACATGGGTTACTGTATAATCTATAGTACACGTGACATGGATTACTGTCACCTAGAGTACAAGTAGCATGGATTACTGTATCCCCTATAGTACATGTAGCATGGATTACTGTATAATCTATAGTACAAGTAGCATGGGATAATGAATTATCTATGGTACAAGTAGCATAGAATACTATATAATCTATAGTACACGTAGCATGAATTAGTGAATAATCTATAGTACATGTAGCATGAATTAGTGAATAACATTGTCTGTATAATATACATATCAGTGTGTAATGTCTGTACCATGTTGTGGGGAAGAGGTGATGAAGTGGCCCTGGAGGGGTCATTATGTGGGACATACACCCAGTGATCTGTTTTACAGGTCTGCTGGGATAAATTTATTACACATTTTAAATGAATGTGTTTAGTATTTTGATTCTGCTGAACAAAGTGAAACGGTCATTTGTCCCTGAGAAAGCAAAGGGGGATGTAAACTCAGTCAGAGGCCAGGCCACATCTGCTTTTGCTGCTTATAGAAATCTGGTTGCTTGGCTTGCACTGAGAAAGAAAAATAAAGTCGGGCCCACTTCTCCCGTATGTGACAGACTGGTGGAGCTCTGTGGTGAAACTTGTTTTGTTTACGCTGCTCTTGTTGCCCTCCTGCTGTTCCAAGCTCTGCTCCAAAAGTCACCACCTCTACAAAACATCAAATGGGAGACAGTCCACAGTCCCGAGGACTGGCCTGAGCCTGGAGCTTTAACTTTTTATTGAGGTTATGCATTGGTCCAGAATAAGTCAGGATACTGGTCAGCCTGCTTAAGATACAAGACTGTGTCCATCACTGAGTGAGGTTCCTGTAGTAGGAGTTAGTCATGGTGAGAGTGAAGCCGGTAACAGCCATCGCTGTGCCAAGATGAGCTGCCCTTGTTCATCTTGCGAATCAGCGAAGTCCGCTGGTTGAAATATTTTAATAGCACATGGTGAGTGGGATTGCCATGGACAATTCTGTCACTCCACTGATTGAACACTGCTGCCATTTTGGGTGTTTTCAGCTTGAAAACTGAAAAAATAGCAGCAAGAAGAAAGGGGCCAATATTCGAGACAGCCTGCACAGAGCCACAGGTTATACATGTTGGATAGTGGAGAGAGGGCACAAGCCAATGAGGGTTCTGTTTGCATATTTGTTTGATTGGCAGCTGTTTTGATTTGATTCATATTTAAATTTCTGGTATCTCTGGTCACTTTTTAAACTATTGCCCAATCTGTCTTAGAGATAAAACATAGGAAATAGGAGCAGGAGTAGGCCACACGGCCCCTCGAGCCTGCCCCGCCATTCATGGCTGATCTTCGACCTCAACTCCACTTTCCCAACCGATCCCCATATTCTTTGAATCCCCTAAAGTCCAAAAATCTATTGATCTCAGTCTTGAATACACTCAACGACTCAGCATCCACAGCCCTCTTGGGTAGAGAATTCCAAAGATTCACAACCCTCTGAGTGAAGAAATTCCTCCTAATCTCAGTCTTAAATGGCCGACCCCTTATCCTGAGATTATGCCCCCTAGTTCTAGACACCCCCAACCAGGGAAAGCAACCTCTTGGCATCTACCCTGTCAAGCCCCCTCAGAATCTTATATGTTTCAATGAGATCACCTCTCATTTTTCTAAACTCCAGAATGTATAGGTCCATTCTACCCAATCTCTCCTCATAGGATAACCGTCTCATCCCAGGAATCAATCTAGTGAACCTTCATTGCACTGCCTCTAAGGCAAGTATATCCTTCCTTAGATAAGGAGAACAAAACTGTACGCAGTACTCCAGGTGAGGTCTCACCAAAGCCCTGTACAATTGTAGTAAGACTTCCACTTCCTTACTCCTGTACTCTAATCCCCTTGAAATAAAGGCCAACATGCCACTTGCCTTCCTGATTGCCTGCTGTACCTGCATGCTAACTTTTTGTGCCTTGGTCAAAATTGGGTCATCTGTCTATGGAGGGGGGGGGGGGGGGAGAGAGAGACTGAGAGAGAGGCTGACTGAGACTGACAGAGAGACAGGACCTGAGTTAGTTTCCACCTATTTAAGAATAGGTTTGTGATTAATGGACGGGGTTTTGCAGTAACTACTGTAATTCAAAATATTTATTGCAGTGATGGGGTTCCACATATTTAGGATATTTGTACAATGGGTTCTAGTTATATAATAGCACTCGTACTTAAAGGCAGATTTGATTAGAAAATTGAACAATAAATTGTATGTTTATTAAAAAGGAGCCACTTTACTAACTGCCTGCCCCACTTCTAATGAGCTGTAATTACAAGTCCTTTTAGTGATGCCATGGAATGCCTCCTGATCATAGAATCATAGAAAGTTATGGCACAGAAGGAGGCCATTAGGCCCATTGTGTCTGTGCCGGCCGAAAAACAGCTTTCAAGCCGAATCTCACTTTCCAGCATTTGGTTTGTAGCCCTTTAGGTTACAGCACTTCAAGTGCACATCCAACTACTTATTAAATGAGTTGAGGGTTTCTGCCTCTACCACCCTTTCAGGCAGTGAGTTCCAGACACCCACCACCCTCTGGGTGAAAACATTTCTCCTCAGCTCCCCTCTAATCCTTCTACCAATTACTATAAATCTATGCCCCCTGGTCACTGAACCCTCTGCCAAGGGAAATAGGTCCTCCATATCCACTCTATCTAATCCCACCATAATTTTATATACCTCAATTAAATCTCCCCTCAGCCTCCTTTGTTCCAAGGAAAACAACCCCAGCCTATCCAATCTTTTCTCATAGCTAAAATTCTCCAGTCCTGGCAACATCCTTGTACCCTCTCTAGTGCAATCACATCTTTCCTGTAATGTGGTGACCAGAACTGTACGCAGCACTCAATACAGGGGCCTGTCAGTGCGGACAGCACGGTGTGAGGACAACAGTGTGCTGAGAGTTCGGTACGTGTGGGAGTTGAAGGGTTAATCTCTTTAAGGGTTAATCTCTTTAAATCTAGTGCATATTGCTTCAACTGTTTAAGGTCAATTTAAAAGTTTAAATTTCTAAGTTTCTGTCTGGCTTCAGCAGAGAGCTGCTGTAGCAAGTTAATTGGTTAGCTAGATTCAATTGGTCCCTGAAGGTGGGGCAGGCCTGACTCATCTGAGTCTCAACTGTAGAAATACAGGGGCCTGTCAGTGCGGACAGCACGGTGTGAGGACAACACAGTGTGCTGAGAGTTCGGTACGTGTGGGAGTTTGGTAAAGTGGGGGAAGGAGGTGCTGCTTTGCCTTGCTTTTCCTGCAGAGCGGTAGTGGACCTGAGAGCGGTGAGCGGCGGTAAAGAGCGAGACCAGAGCGGGGATAAAAACAGCGCAGAGAGAGCGAGAGTCCAGTCGGTGAGCGGCGGTAAAGAGCGAGACCAGAGCGGGGATAAAAACAGCGCGGAGAGAGCGAGAGTTCAGTCGGTGAGCGGCGGGAGAGAGCGAGACCAGAGCGGAGATATAAACAGCGCGGAGAGAGCGAGAGTCCAGTCGGTGAGCGGCGGGAGAGAGCGAGACCAGAGCGGGGATATAAACAGCGCGGAGAGAGCGAGAGTCCAGTCGGTGAACGGCGGGAGAGAGCGAGACCAGAGCGGGGATATAAACAGCGCGGAGAGAGCGAGACCAGAGCGGGGATATAAACAGTGTGGAGAGAGTGAGACCAGAGCTCACTCTGAGAGCGAGACTCTGAGACCAGCGGCAGAGTTCAGGGTGACGTCACCAGTCAGAAAGTGACGTGGCACAGGGGAGGCAGCTGATTGGTGAGTAGGTTCAGGTGAGTATTTCTACCATTTTACTGTAAGTAAAGTAATAGGAAAGGGAAGATCTGCAGGTTTTATAGCAGATAGTGTTTTTTTTTAGTGAACCTAGGTCCCTAGTATAGTTAACATTTTCTAATTTCAACGTAATTTAAAAGGGGTAACTAAGCTAAGGCAAGTCATGGCAGCAGACCTCGCACCCGTGATATGCTCCTCCTGCAAGATGTGGGAAGTCATGGACACTACCAGTGTCCCTGCCGACCATGTGTGCGGGAAGTGTGTCCACCTGCAGCTACTGACCGATCGTATCTCGGAGCTGGAGCTGCGGGTGGACTCACTGTGGAGCATTCGCGATGCAGAGAAACTCGTGGATAGCACGTTTAGCGAGTTGGTCACACCGCAGGTAAAGGGTATACAGGCAGGAAGTGAATGGGTGACCACCAGGAAGAGTAAGAGATGCAGGCAGGTAGTGCAGGGGTCCCCTGTGGCCATCCCCCTCTCAAACAGATATGCCACTTTGGATGCTGTTGGGGGGGATGACTTATCAGGGGAAGGCAGCAGCAGCCAACTTCCTGGCACCACGGGTAGCTCTGCTGCACAGGCTGGGAGGAAAAAGAGTGAAAGAGCTATAGTGATAGGGGACTCAATTGTAAGGGGAATAGACAGGCGTTTCTGCGGCCGCAACCGAGACTCCAGGATGGTGTGTTGCCTCCCTGGTGCAAGGATCAAGGATGTCTCGGAGCGGCTACAGAACATTTTGGAGGGGGAGGGCGAACAGCCAGCTGTCGTGGTGCACATAGGCACCAACGATATAGGTAAAAAAGGGGATGAGGTCCTAAAAGCAGAATATAGGGAGTTAGGAGGTAAATTAAAAAATAGGACCTCAAAGGTAGTAATCTCAGGATTGCTGCCAGTGCCACGTGCTAGTCAGAGTAGAAATAGGAGGATATTTCAAATGAATACGTGGCTAGAGGAATGGTGCAAGGGGGAGGGATTCAAATTCCTGGGACACTGGAAACGGTTCTGGGGGAGGTGGGACCAGTACAAACCGGATGGTCTGCACCTGGGCAGGGCCGGGACCGCTGTCCTAGGAGGAGTGTTTGCTAGTGCTGTTGGGGAGGGTTTAAACTAAAGTGGCAGGGGGTTGGGAACCTGAGCAGGGAGAGAGAGGAAAGCGTAACAGGAAGGGACAGAAGGTATGGAGTAATAGGTAAAGTGTTAAAAAAGGAAAAAGCAGGAACTAAGCGTCACAAAACAGATTTGAAAGTTCTTTATCTGAATGCACGTAGCATTCGTAATAAAATGGACGAGTTAACGGCACAAATAACTACGTATGGGTATGATCTTGTGGCCATTACAGAAACATGGCTGCAGGGTGACAACGACTGGGAATTAAATATGCCAGGGTATTTAACAATCAGGAAGGACAGGCAGGAAGGAAGGGGAGGTGGGGTGGCTATGTTAATAAAGGAAGGAATCACTGTAATACAGAGAAATGATATTGGGACAAAGCATCAAGATAATGAAACAGTTTGGGTGGAGATAAGGAATAATAAGGGAAAAAAAACATTAGTGGGCGTAGTATATAGGCCTCCTAATAGTTGCAACTCTGCTGGAAGAAGTATTAATCAGGAGATAGTCGGGGCATGTAATAAGGGAACAGCCATAATTATGGGGGATTTTAATTATCATATTAACTGGACAAATCAAATTGGGCAGAGCAGCCTTGAGGACAAGTTCATTGAGTGCATCAGGGATGGATTTCTTGAGCAGTATGTAACTGATCCTACAAGGGGGCAGGCAACCTTGGACCTGGTCCTGTGTAATGAGTCAGGATTAATTAATAATGTCCTAGTTAAGGATCCCCTTGGAACGAGCGACCACAACATGGTTGAATTCCATATCCAATTAGAGGGTGAGAAGGTTGATTCTCAAACAAGCGTACTGAGCTTGAATAAAGGAGACTATGATGGTATGAGAGCGGAATTGATTAAAGTGGACTGGGAAAATAGATTAAAGGGTAAGACGGTACATGAGCAGTGGTGTTCATTTAGGGAGTTATTTTACAACTTTCAAAATAAATATATTCCACTGAGGAAAAAAGGGTGTAAAAGAAATGACAGCCATCCGTGGCTAAGTAAAGAAATCAAGGATAGTATCCGACTAAAAACAAGGACATATAAGGTAGCCAAACTTAGTGGGAGGATAGAAGATTGGGAATTCTTCAAAAGACAGCAAAAAGTAACTAAAGGATTGATTAAGAAAGGGAAGTTAGATTATGAAAAGAAATTAGCAAAAAATATAAAAACAGATAGCAAGAGTTTCTATAGTTATATAAAAAGAAAAAGGGTGGCTAAGGCAAACATAGGTCCCTTAGAGGATGAGACCGGGAAATTAATGGTGGGAAACATGGAGATGGCAAAAATGCTGAACAAATATTTTGTTTCAGTCTTTACAGTAGAGGGCACTAAGAATATCCCAACACTGGACAAACAGGGGACTCTCGGGGGGGAGGAGCTAAATACGATTAAAATCACTCAGGAGATGGTACTCAGTAAAATAATGGGACTCAAGGCGGATAAATCCCCTGGACCTGATGGCTTCCATCCTAGGGTCTTGAGGGAAGTGGCAGTAGGGATTGTGGATGCTTTGGTGATAGTTTTCCAAAATTCCCTGGACTCAGGAGAGGTCCCGGCAGATTGGAAAACTGCTAATGTAACACCGTTATTTAAAAAGGGTAGTAGGCAGAAGGCTGGAAATTATAGGCCAGTTAGCTTAACATCTGTGGTGGGTAAAATTTTGGAGTCTATTATTAAGGAGACAGTAACGGAACATTTAGATAAGCATAATTTAATAGGACAAAGTCAGCATGGCTTTATGAAGGGGAAGTCATGTCTGACAAATTTGCTTGAGTTCTTCGAGGATATAACGTATAGGGTGGATAAAGGGGAACCAGTGGACGTAGTGTATTTAGACTTCCAGAAGGCATTCGACAAGGTGCCACATAAAAGATTATTACTTAAGATAAAAAATCACGGGATTGGGGGTAATATTCTGGCATGGGTGGAGGATTGGTTATCGAACAGGAAGCAGAGAGTTGGGATAAATGGTTCATTTTCGGACTGGCAACCAGTAACCAGTGGTGTTCCACAGGGGTCGGTGCTGGGTCCCCAACTCTTTACAATCTATATTAACGATTTGGAGGAGGGGACCGAGTGCAACATATCAAAATTTGCAGATGATACAAAGATGGGAGGGAAAGTAGAGAGTGAGGAGGACATAAAAAACCTGCAAGGGGATATAGACAGGCTGGGTGAGTGGGCGGAGATTTGGCAGATGCAATATAATATTGGAAAATGTGAGGTTATGCACTTTGGCAGGAAAAATCAGAGAGCAAGTTATTTTCTTAATGGCGAGAGACTGGAAAGTACTGCAGTACAAAGGGATCTGGGGGTCCTAGTGCAAGAAAATCAAAAAGTTGGTATGCAGGTGCAGCAGGTGATCAAGAAAGCCAACGGAATGTTGGCTTTTATTGCTAGGGGGATAGAATATAAAAACAAGGAGGTATTGCTGCAGTTATATAAGGTATTGGTGAGACCGCACCTGGAATACTGCATACAGTTTTGGTCTCCATACTTAAGAAAAGACATACTTGCTCTCGAGGCAGTACAAAGAAGGTTCACTCGGTTAATCCCGGGGATGAGGGGGCGGACATATGAGGAGAGGTTGAGTAGATTGGGACTCTACTCATTGGAGTTCAGAAGAATGAGAGGCGATCTTATTGAAACATATAAGATTGTGAAGGGTCTTGATCGGGTGGATGCAGTAAGGATGTTCCCAAAGATGGGTGAAACTAGAACTAGGGGGCATAATCTTAGAATAAGGGGCTGCTCTTTCAAAACTGAGATGAGGAGAAACTTCTTCACTCAGAGGGTGGTCGGTCTGTGGAATTTGCTGCCCCAGGAAGCTGTGGAAGCTACATCATTAGATAAATTTAAAACAGAAATAGACAGTTTCCTAGAAGTAAAGGGAATTAGGGGTTATGGGGAGCGGGCAGGAAATTGGACATGAAGCTGAGTTCGGATCGGTCAATGCCCTGTGGGTGGCGGAGAGGGCCCAGGGGCTATGTGGCCGGGTCCTGCTCCGACTTCTTGTGTTCTTTAGATTTGTGGTTGGGATCAGATCAGCCATGATCTTATTGAATGGCGGAGCAGGCTCGAGGGGCCGATTGGCCTACTCCTGCTCCAATTTCTTATGTTCTTATGTTCTTAAGCTGTGGCCTAACCAATGTTTTATACAGTTCCAGCATAACCTCCCTGCTCTTATATTCTATGCCTTGGCTAATAAGGGAAAGTATCCCGTATGCCTTTTTAACCATCTTATCTACCTGTCCTGCTACCTTCAGGGATCTGTGGACATGCACTCCAAGGTCCCTTTGCTCTGCTACGCCTCTCAGTATCCTCCCATTTGTTGTGTACTCCCTTGCCTTTTTTGCCCTCCACAAATGCATTACCTCACATTTCTCTGGATTGAATTCCATTTGCCACTTTTCTGCCCACCTGACCAGTCCATTGATATCTTCCTGCAGTCTACAGCTTTCCTCCTCACTATCAACCACACAGCCAATTTTTGTATCATCTTCAACTTCTTGATCAAGCCCCCCACATTCAAGTCCAAATCATTAATATATACCACAAAAAGCAAGGGACCTCGTACTGAGTCTTGCGGGACCCCAGTGGAAACAGTCATACAGCCGCAAAAACACCCGTCAACCATTACCCTTTGCTTCCTGTCACTGAGCCAATTTTAATCCAACTAGCCACGTTCCCTCGGATCCCATGGCTTTTAGATTTTTGACCAGTCTGCCATGTGGGACCTTGTCAAAAGCCGTGCTAAAATCCATGTAGACTACATCAAATGCGCTACGCTCATCAACCCTCCTTGTTGCCTCCTCAGAAAATTCTATCAATTTAGACAGACAGGACCTTCCCTTAACAAATCCATGCTGACTGTCCTTGATTAAACCTGTGCCTTTCTAAATGACGATTTATGTTGTCCCTCAGAATCGATTCCAATAATTTGCTCACCACCGAGGTTAGACTGACTGGCCTATAATTACTTGGTCTATATCTTTCTCCCTTTTTAAACAATGTTACAACGTTAGCAGTCCTTCAATCCTCCAGCACCACAACTGTAGTCAGGGAGGATTGGAAAATGATGGTCAGAGCCTCCGCTATTTCCTCCCTTCTCTTAACAGCCTGGGATACATTTCATTCGGGCCTGGCGATTTATCTACTTTCAAAGATGCTAATCCCCTTAATACTTCCTCTCTCACTATGTTTAGCCCATCCAATATTTCACATTCCTTCTCCTTAACTACAATCTCTGCATTGTTCCCCCCCTCTCCTTTGTGAAGACAGATGCAAAGTATTCATTAAGAACCATACCCACATCTTCCGCCTCCACACACAGGTTACCTTTTTGATCTCTAATACCCTACTCTTTCCTTAGTTATCCTCTTGCTCTTTATGTATTTATAAAACATTTTTGGGTTTTCCTTAATTTTACTTGCCAGTATTTTTTCATGCTCTCTCTTTCTATCTTTGTCCTTTTCGTAACTGTGCTAAATCTAACTGAATTATGGTCACCAGCAGCAAAATGCTCTCCCACTGGTACCCCTTCCACCTGCCCAGCTTCATTCCCTAAAACTAAATCCAGAACTGCCCCTCTCTTGTTGGGCTTGCAACGTACTGGCTAAGAAAGTTCTCCTGATTGCATTTTAAGAATTTTGCATCCTCTATACCTTTTGCACTGATTGTATCCCAGTTAATATTAGGATAGTTGAAATCCGCTACTGTTACTGCCCTATTGTTTTTGCACTTCTCAGAAATTTGCCTCCATATTTGCTCTTCTATCTCCCTCTGACTGTTTGGGGGTCTATAATATACTACAGTGATGGTTTCAATACAATTTTTACAAGTAAATTTAGAGCTCCAAATTAATTTAAAATGCAGATATATTCTCTGTCAGTACTTAGGAAGGGCATTGCTGATTAAATTCACGTCTGTTTGTTCTTTTTAAGGTTTGAATTACTCCAGATATTGAATTTTGACTCTGTGAGACGCCGGATGAGTGTAATTGTTAGATCAGATACAGGTGAGTGTGATTAGATCAGATACAGGTGAGTGTGATTAGATCAGATACAGGTGAGTGTGATTGGATCGGATACAGGTGAGTGTGATTGGATCGGATACAGGTGAGTGTGATTGGATCGGATACAGGTGAGTGTGATTGGATCAGATACAGGTGTGTGTGATTAGATCAGATACAGGTGAGTGTGATTAGATCAGATACAGGTGAGTGTGATTGGATCATAGAGTCATAGAGTCATAGAGTTATACAGCACGGATAGAGGCCCTTCGGCCCATCGTGTCCGCGCCGGCCATCAGCCCTGTCTACTCTAATCCCATATTCCAGCATTTGGTCCGTAGCCTTGTATGCTATGGCATTTCAAGTGCTCATCCAAATGCTTTTTGAATGTTGTGAGGGTTCCTGCCTCCACAACCCTTTCAGGCAGTGAGTTCCAGACTCCAACCACCCTCTGGGTGAAAAAGTTCTTTCTCAAATCCCCTCTAAACCTCCCGCCTTTTACCTTGAATCTATGTCCCCTTGTTATAGTACCCTCAACGAAGGGAAAAAGCTCCTTAGTATCCATCCTATCTGTGCCCCTCATAATTTTGTACACCTCAATCATGTCCCCCCTCAGCCTCCTCTGCTCCAAGGAAAACAAACCCAATCTTCCCAGTCTCTCTTCATAGCTGAAGCGCTCCAGCCCTGGTAACATCCTGGTGAATCTCCTCTGCACCCTCTCCAAAGCGATCACATCCTTCCTGTAGTGTGGCGACCAGAACTGCACACAGTACTCCAGCTGTGGCCTAACCAGTGTTTTATACAGCTCCATCATAACCTCCTTGCTCTTATATTCTATGCCTCGGCTAATAAAGGCAAGTATCCCATATGCCTTCTTTACCACCTTATCTACCTGTTCCGCCGCCTTCAGGGATCTGTGAACTTGCACACCAAGATCCCTCTGACCCTCTGTCTTGCCTAGGGTCCTCCCATTCATTGTGTATTCCCTTGCCTTGTTAGTCCCTCCAAAGTGCATCACCTCGCACTTTTCCGGGTTAAATTCCATTTGCCACTGTTCCGCCCATCTGACCAACCCATCTATATCGTCCTGCAGACTGAGGCTATCCTCCTCGCTATTTACCACCCTACCAATTTTTGTATCATCAGCGAACTTACTGATCATACCTTTTACATTCATATCCAAGTCATTAATGTAGACCACAAACAGCAAGGGACCCAGCACCGATCCCTGTGGTACCCCACTGGCCACAGGCTTCCAGTCACAAAAACAACCTTCGACCATCACCCTCTGCCTTCTGCCACTAAGCCAGTTTTGTATCCAAAGTGCCAAGGCACCCTGGATTCCATGGGCTCGTACCTTCTTGACCAGTCTCCTGTGCGGGACTTTATCGAAGGCCTTACTGAAATCCATGTATACCACATCCACTGCGTTACCCTCATCCACACGCCTAGTCACCCCCTCAAAAAATTCAATCAAATTAGTCAGACATGATCTTCCCTTGACAAAGCCATGTTGACTATCCCTGATTAATCCTTGCTTCTCCAAGTGGAGACTAATTTTGTCCTTCAGAATTTTTTCCAATAATTTTCCTACCACTGATGTTAGGCTCACTGGCCTGTAGTTCCCCGGTTTTTCCCTACTCCCCTTCTTGAATAATGGTATTACATTAGCGGTTCTCCAGTCCTCTGGCACATCCCCTGTGGCCAGAGAGGTTCTGAATATATGTGTCAGAGCCCCCGCAATCTCCTCCTTTGCCTCACACAGTAGCCTGGGATACATTTCGTCCGGGCCTGGGGACTTATCCATTTTTAGGCCTGCTAAAACCGCCAATACCTCCTCCCGCTCGATGTTAATATGTTCGAGTATATCACAGTCCCCCTGCCGTATTTCTATGTCTACATCGTCCTTCTCCATAGTGAAAACAGATGCAAAAAATTCATTTAGAACCCCTCCTACATCTGCCGGCTCCACACACAGATTGCCATTTTTGTCCCTAATGGGCCCTATTTTTTCCCTAGTCATCCTCTTACCCTTAATATACTTATAAAACATCTTAGGATTTTCCTTTATTTTGCTTGCCAGTGTTATTTCATGGCCCCTCCTTGATCTCCTAATTTCTTTTTTAAGTATCCCCCTGCACTTTTTGTACTCCTCTAGGGCTTCCTCCGTCTTTAGCCTTTTGTATCTGCCAAAAGCCCTCCTTTTTTTCCTAATCCATTCTCGTATATCCCCTGACATCCAAGGTTCCCTGGAGTTCTTGGAACCACCCTTGACCTTTACGGGAACATGTTGCCATTGTATGGTCTCAATCTCCCTTCTGAAAGACTCCCATTGCTCCGATGCGGATTTTCCTACAAGCAGCTGATCCCAGTCCATTTTGGCCAGATCCTGCCTTATCCTATTAAAATCGGCCTTCCCCCAATTTAGAACCTTTATTTCCGGCCCCTCCCTGTCCTTTTCCATGACCACCTTAAATCTCACCAAATTATGGTCACTGTCACCAAAGTGCTCACCTACTAGCACTTCTTCCACTTGGCCGGCCACATTCCCTAGAATTAGGTCCAGTACCGCCCCCTCTCTTGTAGGACTTTCTACATGCTGGCTCAAAAAGCTCTCCTGGATGCACGTTAAGAATTTTGTACCCTCTAAGCCTTTTACACTCTGAGTATCCCAGTTAATATTGGGGAGGTTGAAATCCCCCACTATTATTACCCTATTATTTGCACAATTTTCTGAGATTTGCCTACATATCTGTTCCTCTATCTCCCCCTGACTGTTTGGGGGCCTATAGTACACTCCCATCAAAGTGCTTGCCCCCTTTTTGTTTTTAAGCTCCACCCATATGGCCTCATTAGAGGAACCTGCTAATATATCATCCCTCCTTATGGCAGTAATTGATTCTTTAATTAATATTGCGACCCCCCCTCCTCTTATACCTCTCCCTCTGTCTCGCCTGAAGATTCTGTACCCCGGAATATTGAGCTACCAGTCTTGCCCCTCCCTCAACCATGTCTCTGTGACAGCAACAATATCATACTCCCATGTGTTTACTCTGTCTTGAACAGGTGAGTGTGATTGGATCAGATACAGGTGAGTGTGATTGGATCGGATACAGGTGAGTGTGATTGGATCGGATACAGGTGAGTGTGATTGGATCGGATACAGGTGAGTGTGATTGGATCGGATTCAGGTGAGTGTGATTGGATCAGATACAGGTGAGTGTGATTAGATCAGATACAGGTGAGTGTGATTGGATCGGATGCAGGCGAGTCTGATTGGATCAGATACAGGTGAGTGTGATTGGATCAGATACAGGTGAGTGTGATTGGATCAGATACAGGTGAGTGTGATTGGATCAGATACAGGTGAGTGTGATTGGATCAGATACAGGTGAGTGTGATTGGATCGGATACAGGTGAGTGTGATTGGATCGGATACAGGTGAGTGTGATTGGATCAGATACAGGTGAGTGTGATTGGATCAGATATAGGTGAGTGTGATTGGATCGGATACAGGTGAGTGTGATTGGATCAGATACAGGCGAGCACGACCGTTGGATTGGATACTGGTGGACCACATGAATAAGTTGCGATGTGAAATTCAAAGATATAATGTTTGGGCTATTCTGCCGAAAACAATAAGTGATTTATTGTTTCAAGCTGGATTCCCAGTGGGAATCAGCTCCTGTTGACTGGTGCTCTGTGCTTGAGCAGGGCCCTGCAAAACCTATCCTTAATTGGCAGTATCTATATTCAAACTGTCTTTAAATATTTTACATAAAATGTTCACTTTCGTCTGTTAAATAGGGGATATAATCCTGTTTTGTAAAGGAGCAGATTCGTCCATTTTCCCCAGGGTGAGGGAGGGTAAGCTGGAGCTGGTCAGACAGCGGGTGCAGCAGAATGCAGTGGTGAGTCCTCGCACTTTTGGATGATACTCGTGAGTCTTTTTAATTTGGTTCTTAATGTCCACAGGTTTACTCTGTCTTGAACCTTGAAGCTGTTCTAGGAACATAGGAACAGAGTAGGCCATTCAGCCCCTCGAGCCCGCTTCGCCATTTGATAAGATCATGGCTGATCTGTGATCTAACTCCATATACCTGCCTTTGGCCCATATCCCTTAATATCTTTGGTTGCCAAAAATCTATCTTATCTCAGATTTAAATTTAGCAATTGAGCGAGCATCAATTGCATTTTTTGCGGAAGAGAGTTCCAAACTTCTACCACCCTTTGTGTGTAGAAATGTTTTCTAATCTCACTCCTGAAAGGTCTGGCTCTAATTTTTAGACTGTGCCCCCTACTCCTAGAATCCCCAACCAGCAGAAATAGTTTCTCTCTATCCACCCTATCTGTTCCCCTTAATATCTTATAAACTTCGATCAGATCACCCCGTAACCTTCGAAACTCAAGAGAATACAACCCCAATTTGTGTAATCTTTCCTCGTAACTTAACCCTTGAAGTCCAGGTATCATTCTAGTAAACCTACACTGCACTCCCTCCAAGGCCAATATGTCCTTCCGAAGGTGCGGTGCCCAGAACTGCTCACAGTACTCCAGGTGCGGTCTAACCAGGGTTTTGTATAGCTGCAGCATAACTTCTGCCCCCTTGTACTCTAGTCCTCTACATATAAAGGCCAGCATTCAATTAGCCGTATTGATTTTTTTCTACACCTGTTCATGACACTTCAATGATCTATGTACCTGAACCCCTAAGTTCCCTTTGGACATCCTCTGTTTTTAACTTTTTACCATTTAGAAAGTACCCTGTTCTATCCTTTTTTGATCCAAAGTGGATGACCTCACATTTGTCTACATTGAATTCCATTTGCCACAGTTTTGCCCATTCACCTAATCTATCAATATCCCTTTGTAATTTTATGTTTTCATCTACACTGCCTACAATGCCACCAATCTTTGTGTCATCGGCAAACTTAGATATGAGACTTTCTATGCCTTCATCTAAGTCGTTGAAAGTCTCATTAGGTCTATAGGTTTAAATAGTGGATATTGAAGGATATAGTTGGATATAGATCTAACCCTGACCCCATAGGATTTGTATATTTATAGTGTTGTACTGAGATGGTGACAATCCTCACAGGATCCAGGCATTTATGTTTTTCCATATATCCATTTATGCTCAAGTGTTCCATTCCCAGGCCTGAGAGGTGCCAGATTTTGGTCACTGGTGCTGTGAGGAACCCAAGAATGTACTTGGACAAAATTCATTCCATGTTTAGCTCCCTTCTTATTGGAAACCAGCTCCAGCCCTCCCCTGACAGCATGATTGTCAAAAGAAATTCCATGTGTGGGAATCTATGGCCCGCCTCTCTGTGTCCTGCTTGCAGTCCTTGTGTCTTCTATCACAATATTAATTCTTTATTCATTCCATCTCCATGCTACCAGACTCTCTTCTATTGGAGAGAGTGAGACCACCATTTGCTACCTGAGTGCTTTTAAAATCACCTTTGGAATCTTTTTAATGTTGAGACAAAGTGGATGTTTGTGCCCATTCTCGAGTCAATAACAGGCTGAGCTATCGATCCGAGGCCAGTATCTAAGAAATTTATCATCCTTTTGAAATGGCTCCCCTGTTTTTAAAAAGATTTTTTGAGGTTGTTGTAAAGTTTTCACTGTGCTGCAGTTATCAGCATCCAACTTCCACTTTAGGCTGTTTCATTACTTTTGTAGCTCAGGCTGTTCATGCAGCCCGAGTTAACCTGACATTGGCTTCGCCTGATGCCAATGCCCAGAGATAGAGCCTCCCTGTTCCCCCCCCCCCTTCCAGGGCCTCCCTGGCCCCGTCCCGCCCCCGGGGCTCCAGTGTTTCAGTTTTCTGAAATCATAAACCCTTCAACTGCTCGAAATGCTGGAAAATGGCCAGAGTGATACTGCCTAATGCTTCACATGCTGATTATATCCAACTCCTTCACACAACATAAGATCAAGCGCTCCAGATTACAGTAGAACACTGAAGCTGTTTTGGAGTAATGCGTGCCCCAACAGGAAGGCCTGAGACTCTGGAGGCTGCTGGTGCCTCCACAGGCACCTCACCCTTTGCCAACAGATCAGTTTCGGGCCTCTTGCCTTGTTGGCATCAGCCCCCGGGTAAGGTCAATGGACGGGAGCCAATCACGGGCCGGCATCAGCCCTCGGGGAGACCAGCCCGGATCCTGCTCCAATCGGGACCAGCCCGGTATCCCGGAGGGGCCTAAAACAGGCATTCAGTCTCATTAGTATATGCAAGGGCCTAACACCTGTTTTAAGTGGCTTCCCCGCATGCCTGAAGAATGGCCAGACCCAATATGCCTTTCAGGTATTTTTGGTGCGCAGGATGCTGATCCCCGAGATTGGCCCATTCTGTGCCCATGGGCTCTGTACAATGCAAGCACCCACAGATTGAATAGGGGTACAGCTTTAAGAAGGTATGTATCGCTTCTTGAAGCACAGTCTACTTTAAGAAAAGGCCCCAAATGTCTGTTTCTATATTGGCGCTGAGCTGTTCAGTCATTGAGACTAAATTATGGGACTGGCACACACCTGATGAGCATGTTACCAGTGCCACAGTATATTCCTACCATTTAATCCCACACGATGTGGGCACTAACTGTTTGCCATAGGCGTCAATCACAAAGGTACTGCTTAAACTGTGTTAAGTACGCCGACTATTTTGGGCATCTCAAGCAGCTGTTCGCTCAATCTCTTTCTTTACCGTCCCGGTTACTCCCTATTTCCCCATCACAAATTAAAATGAACACTTTACTGAATTTTTAAGTGACAAAGATGAGAGATCGGACTCAGCCTGTTTAACTCACCCTCTGAGTAATGGAACAGCTTGTACTCCTGCAACAGCAGCTCCGCAGCCTCCAGTCCCCCAGGACCTCCAGCCCTTCCTGCCGGCTTGTTGAGCTCCTCGTCATTACCCTGGACCCGGACCCTGATCCCCATCCCGGACTCTGACCCTTGTTGAGCTCCTCGTTGCCCAGACCCCGACCCCAGCCCTGACCCCGACGCTTTCTTGGTTACAGCGCACATCGCGTATAGCGTCTGCTGTGAGCGGTAGGGACTGTACCCTACATTGGCTGAAAAGCTCTTGGGCGTGTTGAGGATGTGAAAGGCTTGATGGATGTTCTTCCTTACTGGAGATCTTCAGTCAGCTAAAAATTGCCTTTTCTCATCCCTGACTTTTGTTGTGTTACCAGGTGCCAGACTACAATTTATTCTTGTCTCTCATTCACATTTAACATTTTTCCAATATCCAAAATGTTGCTGATATTTGAAGATGTAGAAATTGATGCTACAATTGGAATTAACAAATCAAATTGGCCGAAAATATTTATAAGCTGAGGGCGATTTCTAAATGTTGGAGTTGTTTCAATGATTGTAAAATACGTTGCAGTGTATTGTAATTCTGCAACATACATTGGACTTCACTCTGCCTATGGTTTCCAACAGAATTATTCTGTTGTTGAATACAGTTTTATCAATTTCAGGAGGGACTGCGAACGTTATGTGTGGCTTATAAAGTCCTTAGCTGTGAAGAATATGATGAAGTTCACACACTCCTTCAGAATGCAAAACTAGCCCTCCAGGAACGGGACAGGAAGCTTGCTGAAGCTTACGATGTGGTTGAAAGGAACCTGAACTTGCTTGGAGCAACAGCAGTGGAAGACAGGTCAGAAAGACCCAGATTTCAGTGTTTTTTAAAATCTGCTCTCACTGGTCAAAACAAACACGAGCAAAACTTTACAATTCGAATCAGAGGAATGTTCTGTGCTGGGAAAGATAGCATTTGTGCAAACAGAATAATGTGAGAAGTAGGAACAAGTGTATAAGTGTTTAATGAGATTGAGCTCCCCAGTGGCTCAGTCACTTTATCCAGTGAGTAGCAGAGCGATACAGACCAGGTGAGCCCCAGGTTTGATCCCTGGTCTGTGCTTCGTTAGCCAATGTCAGACAGGGCAGAGATATTTAGTGCTATAATTGGCCTCGGCACCATTGGATCAGAGAGGGTAAAGTCGGCGCTTGCTGCTCCTGTTCACTATCTAGTGCCCCCGAGTTAATTTTTTTTATTTGTTCATGGGATGTGGGCGTTGCTGGCGAGGCCAGCATCTTTGCCCATCCCTAATTGCCCTTGAGAAGGTGGTGGTGAGCCGCCTTCTTGAACCGCTGCAGTCCGTGTGGTGACGGCTCTCCCACAGTGCTGTTAGGAAGGGAGTTCCAGGATTTTGACCCAGCGATGATGAAGGAACGGCGATATATTTCCAAGTCGGGACGGTGTGTGACTTGGAGGGGAACGTGCAGGTGGTGTTGTTCCCATGTACCTGCTGCTCTTGTCCTTCTAGGTGGTAGAGGTTGCGGGTTTGGGAGGTGCTGTCGAAGAAGCCTTGGCGAGTTGCTGAAGTGCATCCTGTGGATGGTACACACTGCAGCCACAGTGCGCCAGTGGTGAAGGGAGTGAATGTTTAGGGTGATGGATGGGGTGCCAGTCAAGCGAGCTGCTTTGTCTTGGATGGTGTCGAGCTTCTTGAGTGTTGTTGGAGCTGCACTCATCCAGGCAAGTGGAGAGTATTCCATCACACTCCTGATTTGTGCCTTGTAGATGGTGGAAAGGCTTTGGGGAGTCACGAGGTGAGTCACTCGCCGCAGAATACCCAGCCTCTGACCTGCTCTTGTAGCCACAGTATTTATATGGCTGGTCCAGTTAAGTTTCTGGTCAGTGGTGACCCCCAGGATGTGAATGGTGGGGGATTCGGCGATGTCAAGGGGAGGTAGTTAGACCCTCTCTTGTTGGAGATGGTCATTGCCTGGCACTTGTCCGGCGCGAATGTTACTTGCCGCTTATCAGCCCAAGCCTGGATGTTGTCCAGGTCTTGCTGCATGCGGGCATGGACTGCTTCATTATCTGAGGGGTTGCGAATGGAACTGAACACTGTGCAATCATCAGCGAACATCCCCATTTCTGACCTTATGATGGAGGGAAGGTCATTGATGAAGCAGCTGAAGATGGTTGGGCCTAGGACACTGCGCTGAGGAACTCCTGCAGCAATGTCCTGGGGCTGAGATGATTGGCCTCCAACAACCACTACCATTTTCCTTTGTGCTAGGTATGACTCCAGCCACTGGAGAGTTTTCCCCCTGATTCCCATTGACTTCAATTTTGCTAGGGCTCCTTGGTGCCACACTCGGTCAAATGCTGCCTTGATGTCAAGGGCAGTCACTCACACATCACCTTTGGAATTCAGCACTTTTGCCCATGTTTGCACCAAGGATGTAATGAGGTCTGGAGCCGAGTGGTCCTGGCAGAACCCAAACTGAGCATCAATCAGCAGGTTACTGGTGAGTAAGTGCCACTTGATAGCACTGTCGAAGACACCTTCCATCACTTTGCTGATGATTGAGAGTAGGCTGATGGGGCGGTAATTGGCCGTATTGGATTTGTCCTGCTTTTTGTGGACAGGACATACCTGGGCAATTTTCCATATTGTCGGGTAGATGCCAGTGTTGTAGCTGTACTGGAACAGCTTGGCTAGAGGCGCAGCTAGTTCTGGAGCACAAGTCTTCAGCAGTACAGCCGGGATGTTGTCGGGGCCCCGTAGCCTTTGTTGTATCCAGTGCACTCAGCCGTTTCTTGATATCACGTGGAGTGAATCAAATTGGCTGAAGACTGGCTTCTGTGATGGTGGGGATATCGGGAGGAGGCCGAGATGGATCATCCACCCAGCACTTCTAGCTGAAAATGGTTGCAAACGCTTCAGCCTTGTCTTTTGCACTCAGGTGCTGGACTCCGCCATCATTGAGGATGGGGATGTTTGCATAGCCTCCTCCTCCCGTTAGTCATTTAATTGTCCAGCACCATTCGTGACTGGATGTGGCAGGACTGCAGAGCTTTGATCTGATCTGTTGGTTGTGGGATTGCTTAGCTCTGTCTATAGCATGTTGCTTCAGCTGTTTAGCATGCATGTAGTCCTGAGTTGTAGCTTCACCAGGTTGTCACCTCATTTTTAGATGTGCCAGGTGGTGCTCCTGGCATGCTCTTCTACACTCCTCATTGAACCAGGGTTGATCCCCTGGCTTGTTGGTAATGGTAGAGTGAGGAATATGCCGGGCCATGAGGTTACAGATTGTGCTGGAATACAATTCTGCTGCTGTTGATGGCCCACAGCACCTCATGGATGAACAATTTTGAGCTGCCAGATCTGTTCTGAATCTATCCCATTTAGCGCGGTGATAGTGCCACACAACACGTTGGATGGTGTCCTCAGTGCGAAGATGGGACTTCATCTCCACGAGGACTGTGCGGTGGTCACTCCTACCAATACTGTCATGGACAGATGCATTTGCGACAGGTAGATTGGTGAGGACGAGGTCAAGTAAGTTTTTCCCTCGTGTTGGTTCACTCACCGCCTGCCGCAGGCCCAGTCTGGCAGTTATGTCCTTCAGGACTCGGCCAGCTCGGTCAGTAGTAGTGCTACTGAGCCACTCTTGGTGATGGACATTGAAGTCCCCCACCCAGAGTACATTCTGTGCCCTTGCTACCCTCAGTGCTTCCTCCAAGTGGTGTTCAACATGGAAGAGGACTGATTCATCAGCTGAGGGAGGGCGGTAGGTGGTAATCAGCAGGAGGTTTCCTTGGCCATGTTTGACTGGATGCCATGAGATTTCATGGGGTCCAGAGCCAATGTTGAGGACTCCCAGGACCACTCCCTCCTGACTGTATATCACTGTACCGCCACCTCTGGTAGGTGTGTCCTGCCGGTGGGACAGGACGTACCCAGGGATGGTGATGGAAGATTCTGGGACGTTGGCTGAAAGGTATGTTTCTGTGAGTATGGCTATGTCAGGCTGTGGGACAGCTCTCCCAATTTTGGCACAAGTCCCCAGATGTTAGTGAGGAGGACTTTGCAGGGTCGACAGGGCTTGGTTTGCCTTTGTTGTGTCCGGTGCCTAGTGGTCCGATGCCGGGTGGTCCATCCGGTTTTATTCTTATTATGACTTTTTTAAGCGAGATTGTACAACTGAGTGGCTTGCTAGGCCATTTCAGAGGGCAATTAAGAATCAACCACATTGCTGTGGGTCTCGAGTCACATATAGGCCAGACCGGTTGAGGATGGCAGGTTTCTAAGTACCCTTTAACCACTTCCTTAATAATGGATTCCAGCATTTTCCCGACGACTAATGTCAGGCTAACTGGCCTGTAGTTCCCTGTGTTCTCTCTCCCTCCTTTCTTGAATAGCGAGGTTACACGCATTAGGGTTAGGGCTACCATCCAACCCACGGGACCGTTCTAGAATCTGGGGAATTTTGGAACATCACAACCAATGCATCTACTATCTCTGTAGCCACCTTTTTTAGAACCCTCAAATGTCGGCCATCAGGTCCAGGGGATTTATTGGCATTTAGTCCCATTAGTTTCTCTACTGATAATTACTTTAAGTTCCTCATTCTCATTGTCCCCTTGGTTCCCCACTATTTCTGGGTTGCTTTTTTGTGTCTTCTACTGTGAAGGCAGATACAAAATATTTGTTTAATGCATCTGCCATTTCCTGATTCCCATTATAATTTCTTCTGCCTCAGCCTCTAGGGGACCAACATTTACTTTTGCTACTCTCTTCCTTTTTACATACTTGTAGAAGCTCCTACAATCCGTTTTTATATTTCTTGCTAGTTTACTTTCATATTCTATTTTCTCCCTTTTTATCAATTTTTTGGTCATCCTTTGCTGATTTCTAAAACTCTCCCAATCTCAGGCTTACTTGTCTTCTTGGCAACATTATAGGCCTCTTTTTTAATCTAATACCATCCTTAACTTCTTTAGTGAGCCACGGATGGATCACTTTTCCCGTGGAGTTTTTATTTCTCAATGGAATGTGTATTTGTTGAGAATATTGAAATATTTCTTTAAATGTTTGCCATTGCTTTTCAACTGTCATACCCTTGAATTTAATTTCCCAATCTATCTTAGCCAACTCGCCCCTCATACCTTGGCTTGTTCTGCAGATGATGACTCCACCTCACTTTTCCGTGCCTCTTTCTCACCTCCACAGCACTATCCTGCAATTCGATGTGCTGCTACCGACTCCAGCTCTGTCCACAACTCACACGTTTTCTTTGCAATTCAAATTGAAGCTGTTTGGTCTTGTTTCCAGCACTCTGCTGTAATATTGCGTGAACTCCTCTCGTGCACTGTGCTGTAATATTGTGTGAGCTCCTCTCCTGCAATATGCTGTAATATTGTGGGAGTTCCTCTCCTGCACTGTGCTGTAATATTGTGACCCCATTTCCAGAACTGTGCTGTAATATTGTGTGAGCTCCTCTTCTACACTGGGCTGCGATATTGTGTGAGCTCCTCTCCAGCACTGTGCTGTAATATTGTGAACCTGTGTCCTGCACTGCTGTTAAATTGTATGAGCACCTCTCCTGCACTGTACTGTAATAATGTGTGAACTCCTCTCTTGCACTGTGCTGTAATATTGTGACCCCGTATCCTGCACTGTGCTACAGTATTGTGACCCTGTCTCCTGCAGTGTGCTGTAATATGGTGTGAGCTCCTCTCCTGCACTGTGCTGTAATATAGTGTGACCCCATGTGCTGTAATGTGTGAGCTCTTTTGCACTGTGCTGTAATATTGTGACCCCATTTCCAGCACTGTGCTGTAATATTGTGTGCGTCACTCTCCTGCACTGTGCTGCAATATTGTGTGAGCTCCTGTCCTGTACTGTGATGTAGTATTGTGTGAGCTCCTGTCCTGCACTGCACTGTGATATTTTGTCCCCTTCTCCTGCACTGTTGTAATATTGTGACCCCGTGACCTGCACTGTCCTGTAATATTGTGACACCGTCTCCTGCTTTGTGCTGTAATATTGTGCGAGCTCCTCTCCTGCAATGTGCTGTAATATTGTGACCGCGTTTTCTGCACTTTGCCATAATATTGTGTGAGCTCCTCTCCTGCACTGCATTGTAATATTGTGTCCCCACCTCCTGCGCAATGCTGCAATATTGTGACCCCGTTTCCTGCGCTGTGCTGTAATATTGTGTGAGCTCCTCTTCGCTGTGCTGTAACACTGGGACACTGCCCCCTGCGCAATGCTGCAATGTTGTGACTCAGTTTCCTGCATTGTCCTGTAATATTGTGAGAGTTCCTCTCCTGCCTTGTGCTGTAATATTGTATGAGCTCCTCACCTGCACTGTGCTGTAATGTTGTGTGCGCTCCTCTCATGCATGGTGCTGTAATATGGTGTGAGCTCCTCTCCTGCCCTGCGTTATAATATGGTGTGAGCTCCTCTCTCGCACTGTGCTGTAATATTGAGGCTCTGTCTCCTACACTGTGCTGTAATATTGTATGAGCTCCTCATCTGCTCTGTGCTGTAATGTGTGCGCTCCTTTCATGCATGGTACTGTAATAGTGTGTGAGCTGCTGTCCTGCAGTGTGCTGTAATATTGTGTGAGCTCCTGTCCTGCACTGTGCTGTAATATTGTGTCGCTGTCTCCTATACTGTACTGTAATATTGTGACCCCCATCTCCTGCATGGTGCTGTAATATTGTGTGAGCTCCTCTCCTGCAATGTGCTGTAGTATTGTGACCACGTTTTCTGCACTTTGCCGTAATATTGTGTGAGTTCCTCTCATAGAAACATAGAAAATAGGAGCAAGAGTAGGCCATTCGGCCCTTTGGGCGTGCTCCGCCATTCAATATGATCATGGCTGATCGTCTAACTCAGAACCCTGTTCCCGGTTTTTCCCCATATCCCTTGATCCCTTTAGCATTAAGAAATAGATCTATCTCCTTCTTGAATACATCTAATGACTTGGCATCCATAGCCTTCTGTGGTAGAGAATTCCACAGGTTCACCACCCTCTGAGTGAAGAAATTTCTCCTCATCTCGGTTCTAAATGGCTTACCCCGTATCCTGAGACTGTGACCCCTGGTTCTGGACTCCCCAGCCATCGGGAACATCCTCCCTGCATCTAGTCTGTTTAGTCCTGTTAGAATTTTATATGTTTCGATGCGATCACCTCTCATTCTTCTAAACTCTAGTGAATATAAGCCTAGTCGACCCAATCTCTCCTCATACGTCAGTCCTGCCATCCCAGGAATCAGTCTGGTAAACCTTCGTTGCACTCCCTCCATGGCAAGGACATCCTTCCTCAGATAAGGAGACCAAAACTGCACACAATACTCCAGATGCGATCTCACCAAGGCCCTGTATAACTGCAGTAAGACATCCCTGCTCCTGTTCTCAAATCCTCTTGCAATGAAGGCCAACATACCATTCGCCTTCCTAACTGCTTGTTGCACCTGAATGCTCGCTTTCAGCGACTGTTGTACAAGGACACCCAGGTCTCGTTGCATGTCCCCTTTTCCCAATCTCTCACCATTCAGATAATAATCTGCCTTTCTGTTTTTACAACCAAAGTGGATAACCTCACATTTATCCATGTTATACTGCATCTGCCATGTTCTTGCCCACTCACCCAACTTATCTAAATCACTTTGGAGCCTCTTTGCATCCTCCTCACAGCTCACATTCCACCCCAGCTTTGTGTCATTTGCAAACTTGGAAATGTTACATTCAGTTCCCTCATCCAAATCATTGATATATATTGTGAATAGCTGGGGCCCAAGCACTGATCCCTGCGGTACCCCACTAGTCACTGCCCGCCACCCGGAAAAAGACCCGTTTATTCCCACTCTGTTTCCTGTCTGTCAACCAATTCTCAATCCATGCCAGTATATTCCCCCCAATTTTGCACACTAACCTCTTGTGTGGGACCTTATCAAAAGCCTTCTGAAAATCCAAATACACCACATCCACTGGTTCTCCCCTATCTATTCTACTCGTTACATCCTCAAAAAACTCCAGTAGATTTGTTAAGCATGATTTCCCTTTCATAAACCCATGCTGACTTTGTCCAATCCTGTTAATGCCCTCCAAGTGTTCTGTTATCACATCTTTTATAATTGACTCCAGCATTTTCCCCACTACTGATGTTAGGCTAACTGGTCTGTAATTCCCTGTTTTTTCTCTCCCTCCTTTTTTAAATAGTGGGGTTACATTTGCTACCCTCCAATCTGTAGGAACTGTTCCAGAGTCTATAGAATTTTGGAAGATGATCACCAATGCATCCACTATTTCCAGGGCCACTTCCTTTAGTACTCTGGGATGTAGATTATCAGGCCCTGGGGATTTGTCAGCCTTTAGCCCCATTAATTTCCCTAGCACTATTTTTTTTACTAATACTGGTTTCCTTCAGTTCCTCCCTCGCACTAGACCCTTGGTTCCCTAACATTTCTGGCAGGCTATTTGTGTCCTCCTTTGTGAAGACAGGACCAAAGTATGTGTTTAATTGTTCTGCCATTTCTTTGTTCCCCATTACAATTTCCCCCATTTCTGACTGTAGGGGACCTACATTTCTCCTGCACTGCATTGTAATATTGTGTCCCCACCTCCTGCACAATGCTGCAATATGTGACCCCATTTCCTGTACTGTGCTGTAATATTGTGTGAGCTCCTCTTCTGAACTGTGCTGTAGCATTGACACCCTGCCCCCTGGTCAATGCTGCAATGTTGTGACCCCATACCATGCTGTAATATTGAGTGACCCCATCTCCTGCACTGTGCTGTAATATTGTGTGAGCTCCTCTCCTGCACTGTTCTGTAATATTGTGACCCAGTCTCCTGCACTGTGCTGTAATATTGTGACCCTGTCTCGTGACCCTGTCTTGTGCACTGTGCTGTAATATTGTGTGAGCCCCTCACCTGCACTGTTCTATAATATTGTGACCGGGTATCCTGCACTGTGCTGTAATATTGTGACCGTGTTTCCTGCAATGCGCTGTAATATTGTGACCCCGTCTGTCGCACTGTGCTGTAATATTTTGAGGTTCTCACCTGCATCCTGCCCAGATGCAGACCGTCCAATTTGTACTGGTCCCACCTCCCCCAGAACCGGTTCCAATGGCCCAGGAATTTGAATCCCTCCCTCTTGCACCATCTCTCAAGCCACGTATTCATCCTAGCTATCCTGTCATTCCTACTCTGACTAGCCCGTGGCACTGGTAGCAATCCTGAGATTACTACCTTTGAGGTCCTACTTTTTAGTTTAACTCCTAACTCCCTAAATTCATCTTGTAGGACCTCATCCCGTTTTTTACCTATATTGTTGGTACCTATATGCACCACGACAACTGGCTGTTCACCCTCCCCCTCCAGAATGTCCTGCAGCCGCTCCGAGACATCCCTGACCCTAGCACCAGGGAGGCAACATAGCATCCTGGAGTCTCGGTTGCGTCCGCAGAAACGCCTGTCTGTTCCCCTTACAATCGAGTCCCCTATCACTATAGCTCTGCCACTCTTTTTCCTGATGTGGAGATGCCGGTGATGGACTGGGGTGGACAAATGTAAGGAATCTTACAATACCAGGTTATAGTCCAACAAATTTATTTTAAAATCACAAGCTTTCGGAGATTATCCCCTTCGTCAGGTGAATGAGTGAAAAGGTTCTCAAATCGCATATCTTATACTAGGCTGGGACAGCATCACACCAATCAAAAGGTGTCGTTGTTATTCAAACAGGCCAGTCATGGAGAACAGCACGTCCCAGTACACTGGATATACATTGTGTCAATTACACAGACAGACAGAAAGAAACCCAAATGGCAGAGAGAGAGAGAGAGGGGGAATATTAAAAACATAATTTTTTTCCCCTTCTTTGCTGGTGGGGTTACGTGTAGCGTGACATGAACCCAAGATCCCGGTTGAGGCCGTCCTCATGGGTGCAGAACTTGGCTATCAATTTCTGCTCGACGATTTTGCGTTGTCGTGTGTCTCGAAGGCCGCCTTGGAGAACGCTTACCCGAAGATCGGTGGCTGAATGTCCTTGACTGCTAAAGTGTTCCCCGACTGGGAGGGAACCCTCCTGTGCAGCAGAGCCAGCCACGGTGCCATGAACCTAGCCGCTGTCACCTTCCCCTTGTGAGCCATCTCCCCCAACAGTATCCAAAACGGTATACCTGTTTTAGAGGGAGATGACCACAGGGGACCCCTGCACTGCCTTCCTACTCTTCCTCTGTCTGTTGGTCACCCATTCACTATCTCCCTCAGTAATTTTTATCTGTGGTGTGACCAACTCACTGAACGTGCTATCCACGACTTCCTCATCATCACGGATGCCCCAAAGTGAGTCCATCCGCAGCTCCAGAGCCGTCAAGCGGTCAAACAATAGCTGCAGCTGGACACACTTCCCGCAGGTGAAGGAACCAGGGACACAGGAAGGATCCCTGAATTCCCACATCCCACAAGAGGAACATGACACGGGTCTGGGATCTCCTGCCATGACTTAACCCTTAAGTTAGCTTAACAACAACTACAATGTCAAGAAAAAAAAAGGAAAGAAAAACTACTTACCATCTCCTGCACTATGCTGTAATATTGTGTTTGATTCTGTCCTGCACTGTGCTGTAATATTGTGTTAGGTCCTCTCCTGCATAGTGCTGCAATATTGTGTCCCCATTTCCAGCAATGTGCTGTAATATTTTGTGAGCCCCTCTCCTGCACTGTGCTGTAATATTGTGACCTCATTTCCTGCACTGTGCTGTAATATTGTGTGAGCTTCTCTTCTGCATTGTGCTGTATTATTGTGACCCCATCTGCTGCACTGTGTTGTAATATTGTGTGAGGTCCTCTCCCGCATAGTGCTGTAATATTGTGACCCTGTTTCCAGAACTGTGCTGCAATATTGTGTGAGCTTCTCTCCTGCACTCTGCTGTAGTATTATGTGAGCTTCTCTCCAGCACAGTTCTGTAATATTGTGTGACCCTGTCTCCTGCACTGTGCTATAAATATCATGTGACCCCATTTCCAGCACTGCTGTAATATAGTGTGAGCTCCTCTCCTGCACTCTGCTGTAATATAGTGAGACCCTGTCTTCTGCACTGTGCTGTAATGGGTGAGTTCCTCTCCCGCAGTGTGCTGTAATATAGTGTGACCCCATCTCCTGCACTGTGCTGTAATATTGTGTGACCCTGTATCTTGCACTGTGCTGTAATATTGTGACCCTGTCTCCTGCACTGTGCTGTAATATTATGTGATCCTGTATCTTGCACTGTGCTGTAATATTGTGACCCCGTCTCCTGCACTGTGCTGTAATATTGTGTGATCCTGTATCCTGCACTGTGCTGTAATATTGTGGCCCCGTCCCCTGCACTATGTTGGAATATTATGTGAGCTCGTCCCCTGCTGTGTGCTGTAATATTGTGACCCCATTTGCTGCACTGCACTTTAATATTGTGACCCCGTTTCCAGCACTGTGCTGTAATATTGTGACCCTGTCTCCTTCAGTGTGCTGTAATATTGTGTTCGCTTCTGTCCTGCACTGTGCTGTAATATGTGAGCTCCTCTCCTGCACTGCGCTGTAATATTGTGATCCCGCCTCCTGCACTGTGCTGTAATATTGTGTGACCCTGTATCTTGCAATGTGCTGTAATATTGTGTGACCCTGTATCTTGCACTGTGCTGTAATATTGTGACCCCGTTTGCTGCACTGCGCTGTAATATTGTGACCCCGTCTCCTGTACTGTGCTGTAATATTGTGTTCGCTTCTGTCCTGCACTGTGCTGTAATATTGAGTGAGCTCCTCTCCTACACTGTTCTATAATATTGTGATGCCATCTGCTGCACTGTTCTGTAATATTGTGACCGTATTTCCTGCACTGTGCTGTAATATTGTGTGAGCTCTTCTTCTACACTGTGCTGTAATATTGTGATCCCGTCTGCTGCACTGTGCTATAATATTGTGTGAGTTCCTCTCCTGTGCTGCGTAGTAATATTGTGACCCCGTTTCCAACAATGTGCTGTAATATTGTGTGAGCTGCTCTCCTGTACTCTGCTGTAGTATAATGTGAGCTCCTCTCTGGCACAGTTCTGTAATATTGTGTGACCCTGTCAACTGCACTGTGCTGTAAATATTGTGTGATCCCGTTTCCAGCACTGTGCTGTAATTTTGTGTGAGATCCTTTTCTGCACTGTGCTGTAATTTTGTGTGAGCTCCTATCCTGCACTGTGCTGTAATATTGTGACCCCATTTCCTGCACTGTGTTGTAATGTATGAGCTCCTCCTTTGCACTGTGCTGTAATATTGTGACTCTGTTCCTAGCACTGTGCTCTAATATTGTGTGAGCTCCTCTCCTGCACAATGCTGTAATATTGAGTGACCCCGTCTCCTGCACTGTGCTGTAATGTTGTGACCCCGTTTCCTGCACTGTGTTGTAATGAGTGAGCTCCTCTTTTGCACTTTGCTGTAATATTGTGTGACCCCGTTTCCAGCACTGGGCTGTAATATTGTGTGACCCCGTTTCCAGCACTGTACTGTAATATAGTGTGAGATCCTCTCCTGCATGTGCTGTAATATTGTGTGAACTCTTTTCCTGCCGTGTGCTGTAATATAGTGTGACCCTGTCTCCTGCACTGAGCTATAATGTTGTGTGAGCTCCTCTTTTGCATTATGCTGTAATGTTGAGTGACCCCGTCTCCAGTATTGTGCTGTAATATTATGTGACCCCATTTCCAGCACTGTGCTGTAGTATTGTGTGAGCTCCTCTCCTGCACTGCGCTATAATATTGTGACCCCGTTTCCAGAACTGTGCTGTAATATTGTGTGAACTGCTCTCCAACACAGTTCTGTAATATTGTGTGACCCCGCCTCCTGTACTGTGCTGTAAATATCATGTGACCCTGTTTCCAGCAGTGAATATAGGGCTCGATTTTAGGAGGGAGGCAGGTTGGCAGCAGGAGGTCGACTAGGCACATGGGTAATGCGCCCTGTGAATTCGGGGTGCTCCACACGCAATCGCAGCCTAATTGAAGGCACTTACCTTGGTTTCCGGGTTTCCCATCCTAGACCTGTGCACCCGCATCACAAGCTGTCAGCAGGCGGAGCCCTATTTAAAGGGGCAGTCCTCCAATGCTCCTCCTGCAGCAAACAGCCAATTCAGGAGCATGGAGCAGGCCAGAGGCAAGGCTGCTCCAAGGTTTTCTGACTCCTATTTCCAGGTGCTGCTCGATGGGGTGAGGAGTAGGAGGAAGTGCCCTCCCTCCACCACCAAGAAGGCCTGGCTGGACGTGGCCGAGGAGGTCACCAGCAGTGGCAATGTGTCCAGAAATTGGGTGCAGTGCAGGAAGAGATTTAATGACCTAACCAGGTCAGCCAAAGTGAGTATACTTACGCTTTCTCGCACACTCCGTCTTCCACATCACCTCCACCACCACACAACCCCTTCTGCACTGCCACCACAACACTCTCGCATCACTCCTCACATCCACTCATCTATCACCCTCACCTTGCCTGCACGTACTCACCGCCCAGTTCCCGTTTGAACACAACCACGCAACCCAATCCTCATACAATCTCATGGCTATGTCTCACACGTACCTTCCCATGCATCTCCCTCACGCTCAACCCCACCCACACCAATGCATTCGGCTGGTCACCATGCAACCATCACTCAATCATGCCTCTGTGTTTTGCCTTGATAGGAGAAGAGATGCCAGAATGCCCGGGAGAGGGCAAGGACCGGAGGGGGCCTGCTACACCAGGTGACATTAACAGATGCGGAACAGCAGGCACTCGAGATAAGCCGCACACTGGAGTGCCTGTCCGTGGCGGACGCCGAGACTGGGAGTGCACAAACGGCTGGTGACAGAAATCTAACACTCAGCACTCATGATAGCGAATGATCTTAGCATCACTTGGCATTTCCAGCACTTCAACATCTGTCCACATGCTTAATATTGCTTTCTGTTTTCTTGCGGGGCCATCTTCGAGCGCCGTGACGGCGGAGGGCGATTCCCCAGAGGACCTGCCGGCCTCTGAGGGTCCATCATCACATCTGAGCCATCCATCCACCAGCGCAGATACACACACCTCAGTGGGTCCCCATCCTCACTTAGTTGGGCTTGCACATGGTGAGTCACCATGCACACATGAGCACGAGCAGACCTTGGTAGCCGGGGCAGCCGTGGAGAGTCCGTGTCGGTGGGAGCACTCTTCTCCAGGCTGTGCTCAGCTGGACCCAGATGCTGAACTCTGGGAGCCAGCCGTGAAAAGGAGAGTCATCGAGGGGCAGCAGCACATTGCCAAGGTATTGGAACCGTTGCAACATGCATTCTCCGCAATCACGCAGTGGAAGGAAGAGTCCAACTCCTGCATGAATGGAATGGTGACACAGGTACAGGAGGCTATCTCTGAGATAGTGTCACAGGGACGTGAAGGCATCTCTGAGATAAGTGTCGCGGGTAAGTGCAGGAATGTCTGCGATGGAGGAAAGGCTAGCCTCCATCGAGCGTCAAGCACGGCTCAACAATGAGTCCATTCAGGCCCTGACAACTGCCATTCGGATTCAGGGTGAGCAACATTCTGCCGCCTTAAACAGGCTGACAGATACTTTACAACTGGCCTGCCAAGGCTTCACACAAGTCCTCCAAACTGTCGTCCAGCAGGGTGGAAGGAGTGATGTGGGCCTGGGCTAGGAGAGGGATGATGGTGAAAGGGGACATGGAAGTGGGGACACCACTCAAAGCGCTCCCACATCTCACCCGTTGCCCCCCTTTCAACCAGTAGCCGCAATGCTGCCCCCTCTCCAGGTGGCTGAGTCTGCCCCTGCACAGGTGCAGGTGGAGCAGTCTTTGGAGGGGCCCTCACGGGCACTGAAACCCAGAGGGCGTCCACGCAAAACATCTCATCGGTCAGGGCATGGACAAGAGCAACCTGCCACTACCTCTGCTGAAGTCACAGGGGTAGCACCACGTAGGGGTTCCCGTAAACGTAAGGCGAAGGATTTGTGAGCACAAAGGGGATGCACAGGGTTGAAAGACGAAATGTCATGTTTTTCATTCATTTTCCTTTGTTTTGCAAAAAATCATAAAAATTGTTATCACCACTACTGCCACGTCTTTGAAAATCTTGTCTGGTTTGCGCAATAATGCCCTTTCCTGAGGATCACCATGAAGACCCACACCTGATGCCACCCATTTGTCACTGCAGAGTGGGTGTAGATGTATTTGCAGGGCTCTTTTGTGCAGACGACTGAGAGACGCCGGCCATGTCCCCGGTGGCACCCTGAAAGGATGCGGAGGAGAAGTTGTTGAGGACAGTGGTGACCTTGATAACGTCGGGTAAGAAGATGGTGCTCGAGCCAACCGGGAGCAGCTCGGCATCAAGGAGTCTGCAGATGTCTACGACTACATGTCAAGTGACTCTGAGTCTCCGTGTGCACTGCTGCTCAGAGAGGTCCAGGAAGCTGAGCCTCGGTCTGTAGACCATGTGGCGAGGGTAGTGCCTTCTGCAACGCATCTCTCTCTGCAGTTGCCCTCCCTCCTGCTGTGCAGGTGGATGTGTCACAGCACTGTGTTGTGGAGCTCCACGTGTCAGAGGCGGACGGTGTGGCCGGCGAGGCTGGTGATGCTGTTCGCCCTCCGAGGAGGTCGTGACTGCAGCTATGGCGGCCCCCATCCGCAAGATGTACATTTGAGGGGGCCCGGAAGGTAGGTAAATGTGTCTGGACACCGGGGTTGAAGTTGAAAGGTTGTGAATTTTATTGTTAGGTGGAGGGTGGTGGAGGCCAAACTTTGTCCAAAGTGACAGAGTGGCCTCCTGCAATGAGTGAGGGTCTCCCCCCCGCCCCACCTGTCAAATGGACCTTTGCAGCTGCCACAAGCTGGTGGCTGCAACACGTCCATTTCAACTGGGAGTATTTCCCCCAGTACGGGAAACAGTCCCAGTTGATATGAAAATCCCACCCCTCCTAAAATATCATGTCAATCAGGTCTGCAAATGACCTGAAGTACCTACTTAATTGGTTTAAGTGGGATAGCCGGTGGGAGTCCCGCATGCGGGGGCTGCGCGCGCATCTAAGCACGTCACTGGGGAACCCGGAAGTGGGCGGGTTGAAGCCAGGCTCCGGACCCGCCCCGGGAATCCCCGATTTTCGGAGACCCCCCCCCCGCCACTGCCACGAACCCACCGGCTCGGAGGTCCGAAAATCGAGCCCATAGTGTGAGCTCCTCTCCTGCACTATGCTGTAATATTGTGACTCTGTTCCCAGCACTGTGCTGTAATATTGTGACCCTGTCTCCTGCATTGTGCTGTAATATTGTGTGAGCTCCTCTTCTGCACTGTGCTGTAAGTTGTGACCCTGTTTCCAGCACTGCGCTGTAATATTGTGACCCCCATCTCCTGTACTGTGCCCATATGCAGCAAGACCTGGACAACATCCAGGCTTGGGCTGATAAGTGGCAAGTAAAAGTTGCGCAAGACAAGTGTCAGGCAATGACCATCTCCAACAAGAGAGAGTCTAACCACCTCCCTTTGACATTCAACGGCATTACCATCGCCGAATCCCCCACCATCAACATCCTGGGGGTCACCATAGACCCAACTCCAACAACACTCAAGAAGCTCGACACCAATCAGGACAAAGCAGCCGCTTGATTGGCACCCCATCCATCACCCTAAACATTCACTCCTTTCACCACCGGCGCACCATGGCTGCAGTGTGTACCATCCACAGGATGCACTGAAGCAACTCGCCAAGGCTTCTTCAACAGCACCTCCCAAACCCGCAACCTCTACCACCTAGAAGGACAAGGGCAGCAGGCATACGGGAACAACACCACCTGCACGTTCCCCTCCAAGTCATACACCATCCTGACTTGGAAATATATCGCCGTTCCTTCATCGTCGCTGGGTCAAAATCCTGGAACTCCCTTCTTAACAGCACTGTGGGAGAACCTTCACCACTCGGACTGCAGTGGTTCAAGAAGGCGGCTCACCACCACCTTCTCAAGGGCAATTAGGGATGGGCAATAAATGCTGGCCTTGCCAGCGACGCCCACATCCCATGAATGAATAAAAAAAAATTGTGTAAGCTCCTCTGCTGCACTGTGCTGTAATATTGTGTGTGCCCCTCATCTGCTATAATATTATGAACGCTTCTCCTGCACTGTGCTGTAATATTGTGACCATATTTGTTGCACTGTGCTGTAATATTGTGTGAGCTCCCCTCCTGCATGGTGCTGTAACATAGTTTGACCCTGTCTCCTGCACTGTGCTGTAATGTGTGAGCTCCTCTTTTGCACTGTGCTGTAATGTGTGAGCACCTCTCCTGCACTGTGCAGTAATAGTATGTGAGCTGCTGTCCTGCAGTGTGCTGTAATATGTGAGCTCCTATCCTGCACTGTGCTGTAATATTGTGTCCCCGTTTCCAGCACTGTGTTGTAATATTGCATGAGCTTCTCTCCTGCGCTGTAATATTATCTGAGCTCCTCTCCTGCACTGTGCAGTGATCCGGTGGCCCCCTCTCCTGCACTGGGCAGTGATCCGGTGGCCCCCTCTCCTGCACTGGGCAGTGATCCGGTGGCCCCCTCTCCTGCACTGGGCAGTGATCCGGTGGCCCCCTCTCCTGCACTGTGCAGTGATCCAGTGGCCCCCTCTCCTGCACTGTGCAGTGATCCGGTGGCCCCGTCTCCTGCACTGTGCTGTAATAATGTGTGCTGTAATATTTTGTGAGTTCCTCTCCTGCACTGTGCTGTAATATTGTGTGACCCCATTTCCTGCACTGTGCTGTAATATTGTGACCCCATCTCCTACACTGTGTTGTAATATTGTGACCATGTTTCCTGCAATATGCTGTAATATTGTATGACCCTGTCTCCTGCATTGTGCTGTATTACTTATTCTGTTCCAAACCCCCAAATATTGTTTGTTTTCCCTTGAGCCCCCAGCTCCTTCTATTGTTACTTCACTTCTGATAAACGCTTCAGTTTAAACTTTCCCATCTGACCCCTGCCTCCCCTCTGAGTTTCAGTCCTGCTTTCGCTTCTTTCTTGCTGCTCTACCTTGGATTCCCTCTCTGCTCTTTTTTGTTTCCACCTGTCCCCCTTCTGTTTTATCATTGTTTATACCCTGTGTTCCTACTTCTCTCCGTTCCTTTTCTGGTCATTCGTTCAGTCAGTAGGTGATCTGCTCATAGGCATGTTTATGGTGATCCCTTGAGAGTGTTCTTTTTAAAGTCTGTTACTCTCTAACTGGATCCAGAGCTGTTGTCAGTGTGTCTGAGCTAATTGAGTTTCATATAAGTAGATAAAAGGTATTACAAATTAGTTTGTTTAAAACTGCAATACCAAAAGGGTCTTGTTTTAATTTTTGGCCACTTTTTGTTTCAGTTGCAGCAAGTGGAACTATAAGTTGATGCTGCAATTATGCAATGTAATTGTTTTGTTTTTCAGATTACAAGACAAGGCAGCAGATACTGTGGAAGCTTTGCAGAAAGCTGGGATGAAAGTTTGGGTTCTAACAGGAGACAAGATGGAAACGGCTGCAGCCACATGCTATGCATGCAAGCTTTTCAGAAGAAATACACAGCTATTTGAGCTGACTACTAAACGAATAGAAGAGCAGAGTTTACATGATGTGCTCTTTGATTTGAGTAGAACAATTCTCAGGCAGAGTGATAGTTTGCCGAGAGACACTTATTCAGGGTGGGCATCTCCATTTATCCATCGATTCTTTGCAATCGAGGCCAAGTTTTATACTTTTCAATTGCAAGAAAAGCTAACAGTTAATTATTTTAAGTTTGTCAGATGTAGGCTTTCTATTAAATGAGGCTTATTTTGGATTTTATAAAATGGGCATAGAGTACAAGAGTAAAGAGGTAATACATTTGTACAGAACATTGATTAGACTGTGTGCAGTTTTGGGCTCCCCATTATAGAAAGGACATCAAAACCACAGAGGACGTACAGCGTAGATTCACCAGGATGATGCAGGGATGGAAAACTATAGTTATGAAGAGAGATTTAAGATACTGGGACTATTTCTACTGGAGCAGAGACGGCTAAAAGGAGATGTAACAGAGGTTTTTAATATTATGAAGAGTATTGATAGAGTGAATAGGGAAAAACTGTTTCCTCCATTTATTGAGTCACTGGTAAGAGGTTATTAATTTTTCTCGTAGACCATAAGCCTGAATTTGTCTAGCAATCCTCTTGTGATACACCTTATCAAAGGCTTCTGAAAATCCATATACAGGACCTCTGATGCATTCTGTTTACCTATGCAATCAGTCACCTCTTCCAGAAAAAAAATTCTATGAAATTTGTCAAACATGACTTGCCTTTAATAAATCTGTGCTGGCTGTCCTTGATTTATCCATGTATTTCCAAATGCTCACTAATTTTATCTCGAATTAGAGATTCTAAGAGTTTGCTCACAACTTTAGTTACTTGGCTTATCCTTCTCTCTCTTTAACAAGGGTATTATAATAGCTATTATCCAATCCCATAGCACAGTGTGCATATTTAAGGAGGATTATCTCATTGAAACATATAAAATTCTGACAGGGCTAGACAGACTGGATGCAGGGAGGATGTTTCCCCTGGTCTGGGGGTCCAGAACGAGGGGTCACAGTCTCAGGATACGGGGTAGGACATTTAGGACTGAGATGAGGAGAAATTTCTTCACTGAGGGTGGTGAACCTGTGGAATTCTCTACCACAGAAGGCTTTGGAGGCCAAGTCACTGAATATATTTAAGAAGGAGCTAGATAGATTTCTAGACACAAAAGGCATCAAGGGGTATGGGGAGAGAGCGGGAATATGGTCTTTAGATAGAGGATCAGCCATGATCATATTGAATGGTGGAGCAGGCTCAAAGGGCCAAATGGCTTATTCCTGCTCCTATTTTCTGTGTTTCTATGATTGAAAAATTGTGGCCAAATCCTTTTCAATTTCTTCTCTAACTTGCTGCAACAGCACAGAGTGCAGCCATCAGCACCCAATGACTTATCCACTTGAGTTACGCAAATTTTTTTAATGTTAAACCAATTCCTTTTCTATCAGTTATCTCTAACAATTGTTGCACATTCTCCGCTAGTACAACTGCATTCTCACTTCCTGGATCTCTCATAAATAGCAATGCAAAATATTTATTTAATATCTCCACTGTTCCTTCAGCCTCCACAGTTGGGTTTGCCCTGTGAGCTTACTTGGCCATTTTGTAGCCATTTTTTCTTTTTTTTTCCCATCCCATTTCCTTGCCCTTTGACTATATCTCTTTATACCCTTCACAAGTATGTATCTCTCCTTTTTAAACTCCTGAATTGATTCTTCATCTATACCCTTCTGATGAATTGTATCCCCTATTCTCACAACTCTGTGTGGAGTCATTTTTTCAGGATTCCCTTTGCACCAGCATAATTCTGATTCTAATATTCTGTCCCCTTGTTCTAGATTCCTCTAGTAGAAGGGAAAGTCTTTCCCTATCAACCCTGTCAATTCCCTTCGTTATTTTTAATAGCTTAATCGGATCAACCCTTAATCGCTTCATCTCCAAGGTGTTAGAACTAAGTAGAGATTATCTGCCATGGAGGTGGGTAAGAAGTGTGGTCTTTTTAGGGTTGAGATGGCATACCTGGTGGTGGGAGATCTCTGAGCCAGACAGGGTGCAGTTCCTTAAGACACTGTTGATAGTAGACAAGCCAGTCTGGCTCATTAATGTGGCCTGGAGAGGTCATTAGGGGCTCACATTCTTCCCACTCTTCTCCAGATAAAAACAACAACTTGCATTTATATAGCACCTTTAACATAGAGAAATGTCCCAAGGCGCTTCACAGAGGTGCAACCAGACAAAAATGGACCCTGAGCCAAAGAAGGAAATATTAGGAGGGGTGATCAAAAGCTTGGTGAAAGAAGTGGGTTTTAAGGAGGGTATTAAAGGTGGAGAGGCTGAAGAGTTCAGGGAAGGAGTTCCAGAGAAGGGACTTTAGGCAGCTTTTAGCTGATTAAACTGCAGCAGTGTCTGGTTGCAGGGTGCCTAGCCTTTGGCCCATATTAATTTGTGATTAAACTGTCTGGAATTAGATAAGGTATCCCTACAAGGAGAGAATGTTCAACAGGTATCGGGCAGATGGAAGCGCTGCATGGATTTCTCAGTGACTTCTTCTGGAGACTCTTAAACACGGTGATGGGTTTTAGCATGTTGATCAGTTGATCACACAAAATCTCCGGAGAATATATAACCCAAGTCTACCTATTTTTGCATCATAACTTAAACCCTTCATCATGGGTACCATCCAGGTGAATCATTGCTGGACACTCTTCAAGGTATTATATCCTCCCTATGGTGGGATGCCCAAAGTAGAACACACTATTCCAAATGAGGTCTGACCGGTGCCCTGTATAACTGCACTAGTACTTGATTTCATACTTTTATATAATATATACGTGTTATGATGAAATCCAGCACCCCTCTGGTATTTTTGATTGCTTGTTCATCTATCCCTCTCTGCTGTATTCTCCATTTACTGTACTACTTATCCAAAGCATACAATCTCACTCATCATTCCACCTACTCATTTAGTCAGTGCCTTTTGAAATTTTCTCTTCTCTTCACATATCACGATATTTTCTAGCTTAGTATGATCTGCAAATTTGCATATTATATGATCCCTGTCACTACCCGTCAATTCAAGAATGTCTTTTTTTATTCCTACTCTCCGCTCCTACCTCCAAACCAGGTTGCTCTAATCTCTCAATTTTAGTCCAAAGTCAATGTATTTTGTCCCTTTGTCAATTCATTCAAATTTAAGTATTTTTAAAATTCATTTTCAGGATGTGGGCGTCGCTGGCAAGGCCGGCATTTATTGCCCATCCCTAATTGCCCTGAGAAGGTGGTGGTGGGCGCCTTCTTGAACCACTGGTAGTGGTTTGATACAACTGAGAGCAGTTCAGAGTCAACCACGTTGGTGTGGGACTGGAGTCAAATATAAGCCCAGACTGGGTAAGGACGGCAGGTTTCCTTCCCTAAACCAGTTGGGTTTTTACAACATTCCAATAGCTTCATGGTTACTTTTACTGGTGCCAGCTTTTTAAAACTGCCTCAAATTCTCAAACTGCAATGGCGGGATTTGAACTCATGTTCTCTGGATTACAAGTCCAATAATTTAACCATACCCAAATATAAGTATTTAGATTAATTAGGCCAGGATTGTTTTGTTGCTGTGTTCTAGATATTCTGCTGTGTTTTAGATTTTCTCAGAGTGATTTACACGATTATGGTTTGATCATTGATGGGGCAACACTGTCACTGGTCATGAAACCTACAGAAAACGGCACTTCAAGTAACTACAAAGATCTGTTTCTGGAAATATGTCGCAACTGTAGTGGAGTCTTGTGCTGCAGAATGGCGCCTTTACAGAAAGCACAGGTTAGCCTTGAATGTTCATCTTGATGCTGGTTAAGTGTGCTCTGAGTTACATTGAATGTTCATTTGAAAAGAAACTATTAAACTTACAAACCTACATTTTACATATAGGCTGCATCTCCCATGATGTTGCTTACAGTAAGTCAGAGATTTTATGAGAACAAGGCTGTTATGTTGAGCAGCATTATTGTGACCTCTGACGTTTGTCAGCATTGGTGTAGCCCTGGGATCTGGGAGTACATGAAGGGGGCCTGGGATCTGGGAGTATAAGAAGGAGCCCTGGGATCTGGGAGTATAAGAAGGAACCCTGGGATCTGGGAGTATAAGAAGGAGCCCTGGGATCTGGGAGTATAAGAAGGAACCCTGGGATCTGGGAGTACTGGGAGGGGGCCTGGGATGTGGAGGTCAGTGCTGATTGGAGAATGGGGAGTGAGGGTCGATGCTGATTGGAGAGTGAGAGTGAGGGTCGATGCTGATTGGAGAATGAGGAGTGAGGGTCGATGCTGATTGGAGAGTGAGGGTCGATGCTGATTGGAGAGTGAGGAGTGAGGGTCGATGCTGATTGGAGAGTGAGGAGTGAGGGTCGATGCTGATTGGAGAGTGAGAGTGAGGGTCGATGCTGATTGGAGAGTGAGGAGTGAGGGTCGATGCTGATTGGAGAGTGAGGGTCGATGCTGATTGGAGAGTGAGGAGTGAGGGTCGATGCTGATTGGAGAGTGAGGAGTGAGGGTCGATGCTGATTGGAGAGTGAGGAGTGAGGGTCGATGCTGATTGGAGAGTGGAGTGAGGGTCGATGCTGATGTGAGAGTGAGGAGTGAGGGTCGATGCTGATTGGAGAGTGAGGAGTGAGGGTCGATGCTGATTGGAGAGTGAGGAGTGAGGGTCGATGCTGATTGGAGAGTGAGGAGTGAGGGTCGATGCTGATTGGAGAGTGAGGAGTGAGGGTCGATGCTGATGTGAGAGTGAGGAGTGAGGGTCGATGCTGATTGGAGAGTGAGGAGTGAGGGTCGATGCTGATTGGAGAGTGAGGAGTGAGGGTCGATGCTGATTGGAGAGTGAGGAGTGAGGGTCGATGCTGATTGGAGAGTGAGGAGTGAGGGTCGATGCTGATTGGAGAGTGAGGAGTGAGGGTCGATGCTGATTGGAGAGTGAGGAGTGAGGGTCGATGCTGATTGGAGAGTGAGGAGTGAGGGTCGATGCTGATTGGAGAGTGAGGAGTTGCATTGAACCCATTAACCCTTGATTGTTCTTTTAATCCTCATTTGCAGATAGTTAAATTGATCAAATCTTCAAAAGAACGTCCCATAACCTTGGCAATTGGTGACGGGGCTAATGATGTCAGTATGATTCTGGAAGCCCATGTTGGGATAGGTAAGATGAATTTCTGATACATTAATTTTTAGGAAAAATTTTGATCTTTTTAAATCATTTGCAGAATTTTTTTTTGATTAATACCCGGGATGGTCTGTAGCTTACAGTATTCTATTTGGCTATGATAGATTGGGGAACTTTACTAAAAGGGATGACGGTGGATAGGCAATGGCTAATATTTAAAGAACATGTGCAGGAATTACAATAATTATTCATTCCTGTCTGGCGCAAAAATAAAACAGGAACGGTGGTTCAACCGTGGCTTACAAAAGAAATTAGGGATAATATTAGATCCAAAGAAGAGACATATAAAATTGCCAGAAAAAGTGGCAAGCCTGAGGATTGGGAGCAGTTCAGAATTCAGCAAAGGAGGACAAAGAGATTTTTTTTTTTTATTCGTTCACGGGATGTGGGCGTCGCTGGCAAGGCCGGCATTTATTGCCCATTGATTAAGAGGGGAAAAATAGAGTATGAGAGTAAACTAGCAGGGAACATAAAAACTGACTGTAAAAGCTTCTTTTATGTCAAGCGAAAAAGATTAGTGAAGACAAATGTAGGTCCCTTACAGTCAGAAATGGGGAAATCATAATGGGAAACAAAGAAATGGCAGAACAATTAAACACATACTTTGGTTCTGTCTTCACAAAGGAGGACACAAATAACCTGCCAGAAATGTTAGGGAACCAAGGGTCTAGTGAGAGGGAGGAACTGAAGGAAACCAGTATTAGTAAAAAAAATAGTGCTAGGGAAATTAATGGGGCTAAAGGCTGACAAATCCCCAGGGCCTGATAATCTACATCCCAGAGTACTAAAGGAAGTGGCCCTGGAAATAGTGGATGCATTGGTGATCATCTTCCAAAATTCTATAGACTCTGGAACAGTTCCTACAGATTGGAGGGTGGCAAATGTAACCCCACTATTTAAAAAAGGAGGGAGAGAAAAAACAGGAAATTACAGATCAGTTAACCTAACACCAGTAGTGGGGAAAATGCTAGAGTCGATTATAAAAGATGTGATAACAGAACACTTGGAGGGCATTAACGGGATTGGACAAAGTCAGCGTGGGTTTATGAAAGGGAAATTATGCTTAACAAATCTACTGGAGTTTTTTGAGGATGTAACTAGTAGAATAGATAGGGGAGAACCAGTGGATGTGGTGTACTTGGATTTTCAGAAGGCTTTTGATAAGGTCCCACACAAGAGGTTAAAGCATATGGGATTGGGGGGAATGTACTGGCATGGATTGAGAATTGGTTGACAGACAGGAAACAGAGAGTAGGAATAAACAGGTCTTTTTCAGGTGGCAGGCAGTGACTAGTGGGGTACAGCAGGGATCAGTGCTTGGGCCCCAGCTATTCGCAATATATATCAATGATTTGGATGAGGGAACTAAATGTAACATTTCCAAGTTTGCAAACGACACAAAGCTGGGGTGGAATGTGAGCTCTGTGGAGGATGCAAAGAGGCTCCAATGTGATTTAGACAAGTTGGGTGAGTGGGCAAGAACATGGCAGATGCAGTATAACGTGAATAAATGCGAGGTTATCCACTTTGGTTGTAAAAACAGAAAGGTAGATTATTATCTGAATGGTGATAGATTGGGAAAAGGGGAGGTGCAACGAGACCTGGGTTTCCTTGTACACCAGTCGCTGAAAGCGAGCATTCAGGTGCAGCAAGCAGTTAGGAAGGCGAGTGGTATGTTGGCCTTCATTGCAAGAGGATTTGAGTACAGGAGCGGGGATCTCTTACTGCAGTTATACAGGGCCTTGGTGAGACCACATCTGGAGTATTGTGTGCAGTTTTGGTCTCCTTATCTGAGGAAGGATGTCCTTGCCATGGAGGGAGTGCAACGAAGGTTTACCAGACTGATTCCTGGGATGGCAGGACTGACGTATGAGGAGAGATTGGGTCGACTAGGCCTGTATTCACTAGAGTTTAGAAGAATGAGAGGTGATCTCATCGAAACATATAAAATTCTAACAGGACTAGACAGACTGGATGCAGGGAGGATGTTCCCAATGGCTGGGGAGTCCAGAACCAGGGGTCACAGTCTCAGGATACGGGGTAAGCCATTTAGAACCAAGGTGAGGAGAAATTTCTTAATGCTAAAGGGATCAAGGGATATGGGGAAAAACCGGGAACAGGGTACTGAGTTAGACGATCAGCCATGATCACTTTGAATGCTGGAGCAGGCCCGAAGGGCCGAATGGCCTACTCTTGCTCCTATTTTCTATATTTCTATGAGGCGGCCTAGTGCTGATGAACTGAGGCGGCCTCGTGCTGATGAGCATAAGAACATAAAGAATAGGAGCAGGAGCAGGCCATACAGCCTCTCAATCCTGCTCAGCCATTCAATAAGATCATGGCTGATCTTCGACCTCAACTCCACTTTCCTGTCCAGTCCCCATAGTGTCCAAAAATCCATCAATCTCAGCCTTGGATATACTCGACGACTGAGCATCCACAACACTCTGGGGTAGAGCAGTCCAAATATTCACAACCCTCTAAGTGAAGAAATTTCTCCTCACCTCTGTCTTAAATGGTCGACCCCTTATCCTGAGACTATGCGCCCTAGTTCTAGATTCTCCAGCCAAGGGAAACAGCTGCTCAGCATCTACCCTGTCAAGCCCTGAGACGGCCTTGTGCTGATGAACTTAGACAGTCTTGGATTGCAGTCGACTGGAGTCCACCCTGATAGAAAGTCCCTGAGTTAGTCGCAGCCGTACAACTGTGGCTGAATTCAGCACCTACGTCAAGTCACCTTAAATCTTTGTCCTCTGATTCTCGACCCTTCCGCCAATGGGAACAGTTTCTCATTATTTACTTCATCTAAGCCAGTCATGATTTTGAATACTTCTATCAAAACTCCTCTCGACCTTCCTTGCTCTAAGGAGAACAACCCCAGCTTCTCTAGTCTATCCATGTAACTGAAGTCCCTCATCCCCGGAACCATTCTAGTAAATCTCTTCTGCACCCTCTCTAAGGCCTTCGCATCCTTCCTAAATTGCAGTGCCCAGAATTGGACACAATACTCCAGTTGTGGCCAAACTAGTGTTTTATAAAGGTTCCACAAAACTTCCTTACTTTTGTACTCTATGCTTCTATTTATAAAGCCCAGGATCCCATATGCTTTTTTAACTGCTTTCTCAACCTGCCCTGCCACCTTCAAAAATTTGTGCACATATACCCCCAGATCCCTCTGTTCCTCCACCCCTTTTATAATTGTGCCCTCTAGTTTATATTGCCCGTCCTCATTTTTCCTACGGAAATGCATCACCTCGCATTTTTCCGCGTTAAACTTCATCTGCCACGTGTCCGCCCATGCCACCAGAGTGTCTATCGCTATCATTCTCACTGTTCACTACCCTTCCAAGTTTTGCTACAATTAATAAATATAAATAAAGCCAAGGACCAATGATAGGGATATATTTAAATAAATAAATAGATCAAGGTAAAAAACACATTTTTCAAATTCTCCTTTTATTGTTGTGAGTGCTTTACAAGTGGTCACTGGTTTGCCCACCTGAGGTTTTGTTTCTCCAGGAATTTTGGGGAAGGAAGGCCGACAAGCTGCTCGAAACAGTGATTATTGTATTCCTAAGTTTAAACATCTCAAGAAGTTGCTGCTTGTTCATGGCCATTATTACTATATTCGAATCGCCCAACTCGTCCAGTATTTCTTCTACAAGGTGAGCACATCAATTTTTACTTTTTCTTTTTAAGGAAAATGAATTGAATGGAAAGCTTTACAGTCTGTGTTTAAAGTAAATCTATAATATTGACCCAAGTACCATCGGATCTGTGCTGTTTCAAATGCTAGTGAAGAGCTTCTGCAGTATTACGCCTTCAACAATGGAACGTTATTAATTGAGTGCTGTCGTTCATTGGTGTGCTCAATAGGATGAAGTTAGAAGTGCTAGGCCATTACTGAATGGATTACCAAAGTACCTCACGGGTTCCAGTCATATTAGAACCAGACTTGTATCAAATAACTAGGAATGGCTGGCTGAGAACTATCAGAAATTTGGACTTGTGCCTCAGGTTAAATGCAAGAAAGATCACTCTTATTTTTCCCCCAGTCGCTGAAGATATTTTAAATGTACTATGATGGTCAGTATTTGGTATGCTATGTACTGAAGATTATTCTGCCCCAGTTTCTTTTTAAATTTATATTTTTAGTCAACTTTCTGTCACTAAGATCTGGATGTCAGAAATTTAATACTTTGGACACCAGAAGATAGATTTTTCAATCAGTTATTAGGCATAAAAATCGGCATAAACAATTGGAGAAATGGGCAACAATCTGTCCCGTGCGATTTTTGCCCTGTTGCCATCCCATCTAATTTTCTGGTGGGTTTCACTGGCACCAGATGTAGTGGCCAATTTATTGTTAATTACCAAAACAAAAACACCCAACAACCTCCCCTGAATTTTAACGACATCAATGAGTTCCCCAAACAACCGTCTGGAATGTACGCACACACTTCTAGCGTGACGTGCATCAGACGGCATCTTGGTAAAGGCATTCGCGCACACGGAGATAACGAACGCCAGCGCCATGTAAAGTAGGGAGAATATGTGGTAGATCAGTGTGCAACACTGATTTAAAGGGACAGAGGTGATTTTGGAACTCAACGCTCCAGCCAACGCACTGCCTTAACCTTGCACAGCTGAACAGGTCTTAAACAGCATGGTGGACCCCCACCATTGCTATTTAAAGGAATCATGCAGGAGTTACAGGTTTGTTGCTGGATTATTGCTTCTGGCTGCTGATGGATTTGTACCTGTTTTTGGAAGTCTCCTATACTTGAATACTAGGACTAGAGGATATGGCCTAAAAATTAGAGCCAGGACTTGCATGAGTGAAGTTAGGAAACGCTTCTACATGCAAAGTAGAAGTTCGCGGGGAGGTTCGCTTGTGCTGTAGGGGGGTGGTTTAAACTAATTTGGCAGGGGGATGGGCACCAGGATGTAGCATTGGAAAGGAGAAACAAGGCGCACAAAGGATTGGGAGAGAAAGAAATAATACGGCATTAGGTGGGATCAGACTAAGAGTGTACCAGAAAGTCTAAGATTGGTTTACAGTGCATGTGTGTGTAAACCCACAAAGTGTGTTAAATAAGGTTGGAGAGCTGCAGGTGCAATTAGCCACATGGGAATATGATGTTGTGGTGATAACAGAGACCTGACTCAAAAAAGGGCAGGATTGGGTACTAAATATTCCTGGATAGAAGGAAAGAAAGGAGGTGGGGAGGGGGCAATATTGATTAAGTACAATATTGCAGTGCTGCAGTGAAAGGATATCCTGGAGGGGTCAAGGACAATCTATTTGGTTAGAGTTAAGAAACAGTAGAGGTGCCATTACACTACTGAGTGTATTGAATAGGCCACCAACTAGTGGGAAGGATATAGAGGAGCAAATTTGCAGGGAAATTACAGAGAGGTGCAAAAGCCATAGAGTAGCGATAACTGGGGACTTCAACTATCCGAATATAGACTGGAATAATAATAATAAAGGGCAAAGAGAGGGAGAAATTTTCTTGACCAGTACGTTTCCGGCCCAATGAGGAAGGAGGCATTGCTGGATTTGGTTCTAGGGAATGAGGCGGGCCAAGTGTCAGTGGGGGAACACTTAGGGAACAACGATCATAGTACCATAAGATTTAGAATAGCTATGGAGAAGGACATGGACCACTAGTAAAAATATTCAATTGGAGGAGGGCCAATTTCAATGGGATGTGAATAGATCTGGCCCGGGTAAATTGGAATCAAAGATTGGCAGGCAAAACTGTAATTGAACAATGGGCGACCTTTAAGGAGGAGATGGTTCGGGTACAGTCTGGGTACATTCCCACGAGGGGGAAAGGTAGGGCAACTAAAGCCAGAGCTCCCCAGATGACAAAAGAGGTAGAGAGTAAGATGAAGCACAAAAAAAGGTTGGGGGGGGGGGGGGGGTGGCGGGTATGACAGATGTCAGGTTGATAATACAAGTGAGAACCAGATAGAATATAGAAAGTTCAGAGGGGAAGTGAAAAAGGAAATAAGAGGGGCAAAGAGAGAGTATGAGAATAGGCTGGTGACCAACATAAAAGGGAATCCAAAAGTCTTCTACAGACATGTAAACAGTAAACGGATAGTAGGAGGAGGGGTGGGGCCGATTAGGGACCAAAAAGGAGATCTATTCATGGAGGCAGAGGGCACGGCCGATGTCCTAAATGAGTACTTTGCAAATGTCTTTACCAAGGAAGAAGATGCTGCCAGAGTTTCAGAAAAGGAAGATGCAATTGAGATACAGGATGGGCTAAAAATTGATATGATGTGGAGATGCCGGTGATGGACTGGGGTTGACAATTGTAAACAATTTTACAACACCAAGTTATAGTCCAACAATTTTTATTTGAAATCTACAAGCTTTCGGAGGCTTCCTCCTTCCTCAGGTAAATGTTCAGGAGCTCCTGGTGGGGTGAACAAAAGCTATCTGTTTTTAATATAATGGGTCATTTGCTGGCTTTCTCTGCCTTCCGGATGTTTCTGCCTCTCTCTGTTTTTTTTCCTGTTTGTTTTTTTGTTGAATGTGTATTCGGGGGTTCTGTAGGTGACACCTCTCTGTCTGAAGACGGTGATTGCCTTGGCAACGGGCAGTTGCAGGGGCAGTCTGTAAACACCATGTATTGTTCTATATGTATAAATGCGTAGGCTTCAAGGAGCTCCTGAACATTTACCTGAGGAAGGAGGAAGCCTCCGAAAGCTTGTAGATTTCAAATAAAAATTGTTGGACTATAACTTGGTGTTGTAAAATTGTTTAAAAATTGATAGAGGAAGTACTAGAAAGGCTAGCTGTACTTAAAGTAGATAAATCACCCGGTCCGGATGGGATGCATCCTAGGTTGCAGAGAGAAGCAAGGGTGGAAATTGCGGAGGTACTGGCCATAATCTTCCAAACATCCTTAGATAATGGGTGGTGCCAGAGGACTGAAGAATTGCAAATGTTACACCCTTGATCAAAAAAGGGTGCAAAGATAAACCCAGCAACGACAGGCCAGTCAGTTTAACCTCGGTGGTGGGGAAACTTTTAAAAACAATAACCCAGGACAGAATTAGCAGTTACCTGGACAAGTGTCGATTGATTAGGGAAAACCAACACGAATTTGCTAAAGGCAAATCATGATTAACTAACTTGATAGTTTTTTAATGAGCTAACAGAGAGGGTTGATGTGGTGTATATGGACTTCCAAAACGCATTTGATAAAGTGCCGCACAATAGGCTTGTCATCAAGATTGAAGCCCATGGAATACAAGTGGCAGTAGCAGCATGGTTACAGAATTGGCTAAGTAACAGGAAACAGAGAGTAGTGGTGAACGGTTGTTTTTCAGACTGGAGGGAGGGGTACAGTGGTGTTCCCTAAGAGTCGGTGCTGGGACCACTGCTTTTCATGATATATACTAATGACTTGGAATTGGGTGTACAGGGCACAATTTCCAAATTTGCAGGTGACACAAAACTTGGAAGGGTAGTGAACAGTGAGGAGGATAGTGATAGACTTCAAGAGGATATAGACAGGCTGGTGGCATGGGCGGACACGTGGCAGATGAAATTTAACATAGAAAAATGCAAAGTGATGCATTTTAGTAGGAAGAATGAGGAGAGGCAATATAAACTAGAGGGCACAATTCTAAAAGGGGTACAGGAACAGAGAGATCTGGGGGTATATGTGCACAAATCATTGAAGGTGGCAGGGCAGGTTGAGAAAGCGGTTAAATAAGCATACGGGATCCTGGACTTTATAAATAGAGGCATAGAGTACAAAAGCAAGGAAGTCATGATGAACCTTTATAAAACACGGCAGCTGGCGAATTTAAATTCAATTAATTAATTAAATTCAATTAATTAAATAAAAATCTGGAATTAAAATACTAGTATCAGTAATGATGGCCATGAAACTACCGGATTGTCGTAAAAACCCGTCTGGTTCACTAATGTCCTTTAGGGAAGGAAGCCTGCCGCCCTTACCCGGTCTGGCCTATATGTGACTCCAGACCCACAGCAATGTGGTTGATTCTTAATTGCCCTCTGAAATGGCCTAGCAAGCCACTCAGTTGTAAAAAATCTCGCTCAAGAAGGCGGCTCACCACCACCTTCTCAAGGGCAATTAGGGATGGGCAATAAATGCCGGCCTTGCCAGCAACGCCCACATCCCGTGAACGAATAAAATTTTTTTTAAAAAAACATTGATTCGGCCACAACTGGAGTATTGTGTCCAGTTCTGGGCACCGCACTTTAGAAAAGATGTGAAAGCCTTAGAGAGGGTGCAGAAGAGATTTACTAGAATGATTCCAGGGATGAGGAACTTTAGTTACATGGATAGACTGGAGAAGCTGGGGTTGTTCTCCTTGGAACAGAGAAGTTTGAAGGGAGATTATTTGTTAGAGATATTCAAAATCTTAAAGGGTCTAGACAGAGTAGATAGAGAAACTATTCCCATTGGTGGAAGGGTCAAGCAGAGAGTTGGGATAAATGGTTCATTCTCGGACTGGCAACCAGTAACCAGTGGTGTTCCGCAGGGGTCGGTGCTGGGTCCCCAACTCTTTACAATTTATATTAACGATTTGGAGGAGGGGACCGAGTGTAACATATCAAAGTTTGCAGATGATACAAAGATGGGAGGAAAAGTAGAGAGTGAGGAGGACATAAAAAACCTACATGGTGATATAGACAGGCTGGGTGAGAGGGTGGAGATTTGGCAGATGCAATACAATATTGGAAAATGTGAGGTTATGCACTTTGACAGGAAAAATCAGAAAGCAAGCTACTATCTTAATGGCGAGAAACTGGAAAGTACTGCAGTACAAAGGGATCTGGGGGTCCTAGTGCCAGAAAATCAAAAAGTTAGTATGCAGGTGCAGCAGGTGATCAAGAAGGCCAACGGAATGTTGGCTTTTATTGCTAGGGGGATAGAATATAAAAACAGGGAGGTATTGCTGCAGTTATATAAGGTATTGGTGAGACCGCACCTGGAATACTGCATACAGTTTTGGTGTCCATATTTAAGAAAAGACATACTTGCTCTCGAGGCAGTACAAAGAAGGTTCACTCGGTTAATCCCGGGGATGAGGGGGTGGACATATGAGAAGAGGTTGAGTAGATTGGGACTCTACTCATTGGAGTTCAGAAGAATGAGAGGCGATCTTATTGAAACATATAAGATTGTGAAGGGGCTTGATCGGGTGGATGCGGTAAGGATGTTCCCAAGGATGGGTGAAACTAGAACTAGGGGGCATAATCTTAGAATAAGGGGCTGCTCTTTCAAAACTGAGATGAGGAGAAACTTCTTCACTCAGAGGGTAGTAGGTCTGTGGAATTTGCTGCCCCAGGAAGCTGTGGAAGCTACATCATTAAATAAATTTAAAACAGAAATAGACAGTTTCCTAGAAGTAAAGGGAATTAGGGGTTACGGGGAGCAGGCAGGAAATTGGACATGAATTTAAATTTGAGGTTAGGATCAGATCAGCCATGATCTTATTGAATGGCGGAGCAGGCTCGAGGGGCCGATTGGCCTACTCCTGCTCCTATTTCTTATGTTCTTATGTTCTTAACCAGAGGACATAGATGTAAGGTGATTGGTTCTTTTACCAAAGGTGATATGAGGAAAAACTTTTTCACACAGCGAGTGGTTAGCATCTGGAATGCACTGCCAGAGGGGGTGGTGGAGGCAGATTCAATCATGGCTTTCAAAAGGGAACTGGATAAGAACTTGAAGGGCAGAAATTTGTGGGGCTATGGGAATAGGGCAGGGGAGTGGGAGCTGGATTGCTCTTGCATAGAGCCAGCACGGACTCGATGGGCCAAATGGCCTCCTTCCGTGTTGTAACCTTTCTATGATACTATATTTGGAATTCTCTTCCACAAATGGCAGTTGATACTAGCTCAGTTGTTAATTTTAAATCTGAGATTGATAGATGTTTGTTAACCAAAGGTATTAAAGGATGTGGGGCTAAGGTGGGTATATGGGTTAGGCCACAGATCAGCCATGACCTCATTGAATTGTGGAACAGCCCCTCATGCCTGATCTGCCATTTGATAAGATCATGGCTGATCTGTGATCTAACTCCATATACCCGCCTTTGGCCCATATCCCTTAATATCTTTGGTTGCCAAAAAGCTATAGAATCATAGAATCATAGAAGTTTACAACATGGAAACAGGCCCTTCGGCCCAACATGTCCATGTCGCCCAGTTTATACCACTAAGCTAGTCCCAATTGCCTGCACTTGGCCCATATCCCTCTATACCCATCTTACCCATGTAACTGTCCAAATGCTTTTTAAAAGACAAAATTGTACCCGCCTCTACTACTGCCTCTGGCAGCTCGTTCCAGACACTCACCACCTTTGAGTGAAAAAATTGCCCCTCTGGACCCTTTTGTATCTCTCCCCTCTCACCTTAAATCTATGCCCCCTCGTTATAGACTCCCCTACCTTTGGGAAAAGATTTTGACTATCTACCTCATTATTTTATAGACTTCTATAAGATCACCCCTAAACCTCCTACTCTCCAGGGAAAAAAGTCTCAGTCTATCCAACCTCTCCCTATAAGTCAAACCATCAAGTCCCGGTAGCATCCTAGTAAATCTTTTCTGCACTCTTTCTAGTTTAATAATATCCTTTCTATAATAGAGTGACCAGAACTGTACACAGTATTCCAAGTGTGGCCTTACTAATGTCTTGTACAACTTCAACAAGACATCCCAACTCCTGTATTCAGTGTTCTGACCAATGAAACCAAGCATGCTGAATGCCTTCTTCACCACCCTATCCACCTGTGACTCCACTTTCAAGGAGCTATGAACCTGTACTCCTAGATCTCTTTGTTCTATAACTCTCCCCAACGCCCTACCATTAACGGAGTAGGTCCTGGCCCGATTCGATCTACCAAAATGCATCACCTCACATTTATCTAAACTAAACTCCATCTGCCATTCATCGGCCCACTGGCCCAATTTATCAAGATCCCGTTGCAATCCTAGATAACCTTCTTCACTATCCACAATGCCACCAATCTTGGTGTCATCTGCAAACTTACTAACCATTCCTCCTAAGTTCTCATCCAAATCATTAATATAAATAACAAATAACAGCAGAACCAGCACCGATCCCTGAGGCACACCGCTGGTCACAGGCCTCCAGTTTGAAAAACAACCCTCTACAACCACCCTCTGTCTTCTGTCGTCAATCCAATTTTGTATCCAATTGGCTACCTCACCTTGGATCCCGTGAGATTTAACCTTATGTAACAACCTACCATGCGGTACCTTGTCAAAGGCTTTGCTAAAGTCCATGTAGACCACGTCTACTGCACAGCCCTCATCTATCTTCTTGGTTACCCCTTCAAAAAACTCAATCAAATTCGTGAGACATGATTTTCCACTCACAAAACCATGCTGACTGTTCCTAACCAGTCCCTGCCTCTCCAAATGCCTGTAGATCCTGTCTCTCAGAATACCCTCTAACAACTTACCCAGTACAGATGTCAGGCTCACCGGTCTGTAGTTCCCAGGCTTTTCCCTGCCTCCCTTCTTAAACAAAGGCACAACATTTGCTACCCTCCAATCTTCAGGCACCTCACCTGTAGCTGTCGATGATTCAAATATCTCTGCTAGGGGACCCGCAATTTCCTCCCTAACCTCCCATAACGTCCTGGGATACATTTCATCAGGTCCCAGATTTAAATTTAGCAATTGAGCTAGTATCAATTGCTGTTTGCGGAAGAGAGTTCCAAACTTCTACCACCCTTTGTGTGTAGAAATGTTTTCTAATCTCACTCCTGAAAGGTCTGGCTCTAATTTTTAGACTGTGCCCCCTACTCCTAAAATCCCCAACCAGCGGAAATAGTTTCTCTCTATCCACCCTATCTGTTCCCCTTAATATCTTATAAACTTTGATCAGATCACCCCTTAACCTTCTAAACTCCAGAGAATACAACCCCAATTTGTGTAATCTCTCCTCGTAACTTAACCCTTGAAGTCCGGGTAATGAAGTTTCAATATTCTACAGGGAGTGGGCTGGCTAGCTGATAGGCAACAGCAAGGGCGAGACAGGAATGCTGTCACCCTTAGAGAGTACAGCAGGTTCATGTTCCATGGAGCCACTGCGACTTTCTGCCTCCTGTTATGTGCCACCTACTCCTGCAAGAAAATGTGTCAGTGAGTGTCCTGCAAGATATTTGGGTGATGTGGCTGTCATGGTTGATTAGCTGCCAGTGTGTGTGACCTGTGAGTTGTGGGTGTGCGGTTTGCAACAGTGGTAATGTGTGAGAGTGAGAGGCAGGTGAGAGGAAGAATTGAGTACTGATTGAAAGAGTTTGTTGATAATGTCGGTGATGGCGGTGGGGGCCGGGGTGTAGTGCATGGAGCAGTGGATGCGGCTAGCGGTAAAGTTGCAAGAACAAAATCGATTGGCACTCCATCCACCGCCTTAAACATTCACTCTCTCCACTACCGGCGCACCATGGCCGCAGTGTGTACCATTTACAAGATGCACTGTAGCAACTCGCCAAGGCTTCTCTGATAGCACCTCCCAAACCCGCGACCTCTGCCACCTAGAAGGACAAGGGCAGCAGGCACATGGGAACAACACCACCTGCACATTCCCCTCCAAGTCACGCAGTATCCCAACTTGGAAATATATCGCCGTTCCTTCATCGTCACTGGGTCAAAATCCTGGAACTCCCTACCTAACAGCACTGTGGGAGAACCTTCACCACACGGACTGCAGTGGTTTGAGAAGGTGGCTCACCACCACCTTCTCAAGGGGAATTAGGGATGGACAATAAATGCCGGCCTCACCAGTGATGCCCACATCCCATGAATGAATTAAAAAAACTTGATAGTTGACCTCACTCACCTTGGCCACTTGTGTCATAGCATTGAACTTCTTCCTGCACTGCATCCATGTTCATGGTGCTATGCGCCTGGCATTGACTTTGTCCTCTACTGCTTCCCACTGCCTCAGGAGCATTTGTCTGGAGGGCCTCTTGACCTCCCTGCGGATATAGAATGCCCCTCTTTCTGTCTACCTCTTGCACCAAGGCCTCTAGTGCATCATCAGAGAACCTTGGTGCACGCTGTCACGCAGGCCCAGTACAAACTCAGATCGGCAGATTGGTGGGGTCTGGCGTTGCAGATTGGAGGATGTGGGATTTAGTAGTGCGCAACCTTTATTCAATGTTTTAACATAACTCAGCAGTTTGTAAACATAGGGACAGGGCCTGCATTTGTGTTTTACGGTGCAATGTCTGATCTTCGTTCAGACTCCGTGCGGAGCCATATCTTATATTTTTCAAATAAGAGGTGCAGGCTGTCTTTAAGAGGTGCAAGCCACTCACGATATCGGGGCCCCCCAGCTGGTGAGCAGCCAATCAACAGTGCAGCTCGGCCTGACTCCTTGCAGATATCTGGTAAATCACCAGGCAGCACGATTGGACGCGGGTTAATCGCGCACCGCGACCCCCGTGCCCAGTTTCAGGGGTTATCCAATATAACCCTCATTGTTGTTCCTTGATCATCACTGGGTCAAAACCTGCAATTCTATACCTAACACCATTGTAGGAGCTGAGTCACCACCACTTTCTAGGGCAACTATGGATGGGCAATAAATGCAGCCTTGCCAGCGACATGCACATCCTGAGGGGAAAAAAAAAATCAGTTGCTGATCAAGCAAACTGCTCTGTCCTGGATGATGTTGTATTTCTTGGCTTTGAGGGGTAATGACCTGGTGTTTCAGCTGGTATAGTGCTCCATTATCTATCTGCCCATATGAAATGCTTGTCCAAAGCTGCTGGGTGTCCTTTTACAGAAGTGCATTTAAGCAGCCCTTTTGTAAAATGTGTAATAGTGTTTTAAGGCTATTTTGGAGCCTTTTCTCTTTACATACGAACTTACGAATTATGAGCAGAGTAGGCCATTCGGCTCCTCGAGCCTGCTCTGCCATTTGATAAGATCATGGCTGATTTGATAGTGATATCAACCCTACTTTCCCATCTACCCACTATAACCCTTGACTCCCTTGTTAATCAGGAATCTATCTAACTCAGCCTTAAAAATATTCAATGACCCTGCCTCCACCGCTCTCTGGGGAAGGGAATTCCACAGACTCACGACCCTCAGAAAAAAATTCTCCTCATCTCCATCTTAAATGGGAGACCCCTTATTTTTAAAACTCTGGCCCCTAGTTCTAGTCTCCCCTCATCATCTACCCCTTCTAGTCCCCTCAGGATCTTATATGTTTCAATAAGATCACCTCTCATTCTTCTAAACTCCAGTTTATACAGGCCCAACTTGTCCAGCTGTTTCCATTTAGTTGTGCCAAGTGTTCTGGCATGCACGTTTTTGGTAAGTCCTCAATATTGGGGCAATGGTTTTTCCATTGTGAATTCCTCTAAGTTTTTTGGAGGTGATGATAATGTCAAGGTGAGATGGTTTGGCTCTCTTGTGTTGCAAATGGTCATTGCTGCTGATGGCCAAAGCGCCTTGTAGACACCCAGTTTTGAGGAGGAGCAATGACCATAAGAGAAAGGAGCAAGAGTAGGCCATTTGGCCCTTCGAGCCTGCTCCTCCATTTAATGAAATCATGGCTAATCTGATTTTTACCTCAACTCCACTGTCCCACCTTTTCCTCATATCCTTTGACTCCTTGCTGATCAAAAATTTGCTAACTCAGCCTTGAATGTATTCAATCACTCGGCCTCCACAGCTTTCTGGGGTAAAGAATTCCAAAGATTCACGACCCTCTGGGAGAAGAAATTCCTCCTCATTTCCGTTTTAAATGGGCGACCCCTTATTCTGAGATTATGCCCCCTAGTCTTAGATTCCCCCATGAGGGGTAACATCCTCTCAGCATCTATCCTATCGAGTCTCCTCAGAATCTTGTATGTTACAATAAGATCTCCTCTCATTCTTCTAAACTCCAATGAGTATAGACCCAACCTGTTCAATCTTTCCTCATAAGACAACCCTTCCATACCCGGATGAACCTTCTCTGAACTGCCTCCAATGCAAATATATCCTTCCTTAAATAAGGGCACCAGAACAGTGCACAGTACTCCAGGTGTGGTCTCACCAGCACCCTGTACAGTTGTAGCATGACTTCCCTGATTTTATACTCCATCCCCCTCGAAATAAAGGCCAATATTCCATTTGCCTTCCGGATTACCTGCTGCACCTGTGTGTTGATGTTTTGTGTTTCATGTACGAGGACACCCAGATCCCTCTGTACTGCAGCATTTTGTAGTATTTCTCCGTTCAAATAATATTTTGCTTTTTTATTTTTCCTCCCAAAGTGGATGACTTCACATTTTCCCACATCATATTCCATCTGCCGAATTTTTGCCCATTCGCTTAACCTGTCAATATCCCTTTGCAGACACTTTGTGTCCTCCTTGCAACTTGGTTTTCCACCTATCTTTGTGTCATCAGCAAATTTGGCCACAAGACACTCTGTTCCTTCATCCAAGTCATTGATATATATTGTAAATAGTTGAGGCCCCAGCACTGATCCCTGTGGCACCCCACCAGTTACAGATTGCCATTTTGAAAATGACACTTTTATCCCGACTCTTTGTTTTCTGTTAGTTAGCCAATCCTCAATCCATGCCAGTATATTACCCCCAACACCATGAGCTCTTATCTTGTGCAGTAACCTTGTGGCACCTTATCGAATGCCTTTTGGAAATCTAAATATACTGCATCCATTGGTTCCTCTTTATCCACCCTGCCTGTTACTTCCTCAAAGAACTCTAATAAATTTGTCAGACACAACTTCCCCTTTATAAAACCATGTTGACTCTCCTTGATTGTATTATGAGTCTCCAAATGTCCTGCTACTACTTCCTTAATAATGGATTCTAGCATTTTCCCAATGACAGATGTTAGGCTAACTGGTCTATAGTTACCTGCTTTCTGTCTCACTCCCTTCTTGAATAGGGGTGTTACGTTTGCGGTTTTCCAATCCGCTGGGACCTTTCCAGAATCTAGTGAATTCTGGAAGATTACAACCAATGCCCCCCCGCCCACCCCCCGCCCTCGGCGCCCCTCCCCCACCCTCGGCCCCCCCCCCGCCCTCGGCGTGCCCCCCCCTGCCCTCGGCGCGCCCCCACCCCCCCGCCCTCGGCGCCCCCCCACCCTCGCCCCCCCCCCCAGCCCTCGGCAGGCCCCCCCGCCCACCCCCCGCCCTCGGCGCCCCCCCCCCCCGGCTCTCGGCACGCCCCCCCCGCCCTCGGCGCCCCCCACCCTCGGCCCACCCCCCCCCGCCCTCGACCCCCCCCGCCCTCGGCACGCCCCCCCCGCCCTCGGCGCCCCCCCCCCCCCGCCCTCGCCGCCCCCCCCGCCCTCGGCGCTCCCCCCCGCCCACCCCCCCCCGCTCTCGGCGCGCCCCCCCCCGCTCTCGGCGCGCCCCCCCCCCGCCCTCGGCGCGCCCCCCCCCCCGCTCTCGGCGCGCCTCACCCCTTACTGCACCAAAACCCCTCACTCACCAAATTCCCAATTTATAGGTGCTGTCAAAACCAGACTCCGTCAATAACTGCTACTCCGTGCATTAGCAAAACCCTTCTGAATTTATGCTGGCTAGAATGCCACTCACCTGAGTCAGCCCAAGCTGACAGTAGATTATCAGTTCTAACCAGTCACCTAATTAACTGTGTGACCAACTGCCACTTCCGGCTGCTTGTTTATCACTAACTGAAAACTGCAAATTAAGATTAAATTTAAGTTAAGTGCTTGATGCCAAACTTAGTCAAATGGAGGTTTGCTGGGCAGGTCAGAGGGCACAGAGACACTGCCACCTCCCACATAGGCAAAGTTGCACATGGCTGGCAATTACTGTGCTGAGTCAGCAAGCAGCCAGATGCTGAAAAAACACCTTCAGCTAAAATGTACTATAGGGTGGGCAGCCCAAACACCACAGAACCAGGCCTTTCGGCCTAACAAGAATGTGTCACTGTTTACCCTCCACGCGAGCAGATAGTCCAATCACGTTTACCTGCCCTGTTCCCATATCTCTTCAACCCCTTTTCTTTCATCGACCTATCTAATCTCATTTTGAATGTTGACATAGTTTCTGCCTCAACCATAATCTTAAAATTAGAACTAGGCCATTCATGAGCGAAATCAGGAAGCAATTTATTACATAACGGGTAGTGTAAATCTGGAACTCGCTCCCAAAAAGTTTGTGAATGCTGGGAGTCAATTGAAATTTTCAAGACTGAGATCGATAGATTTTTGTTGGGTAAGGGCATCAAGGGATATGGAGTAAAGGCGGGTAAATGGAGTTGAGGTACAGATCAGCCATGATCTAATCAAATGGCAGAACAAGCTCAAGGGGCTGAACGGTCTATTCATGTTCCCATTTTCCTATGTTCCTAACCCTGGAAGTGAATTTGACAGCTTCTCAACTATCCATTTCTTCTATCTTCTATTGTAAATCTCTTCCATTTCATCTCGTAACGAATCCCCCAGGCTCACCCTGCCCTAGTTTCTCTCCCATCTCCCCTCATGCCCTCTCCAAGCTCATCTTGTCCGTGAGACCCACCTCCTGCTCGATCCTATTCCCACTAAACTGCTGACCACCCAACTTCCTTTCCTGGCCCCCATATTAGCTGACCTTCTAAGTGGTTCCATCTCCTCAGGTACTGTTCCCACTCCCTTTCAAAACTGCCCCCATCAGCCCTTTCTTCAAAAAACCCACTCTCGACTCCTCTATCCTTGTAAACTACCACCCCATCTACAACTTCCCTTTCTCTAAAGTTCTTGAACATTTTGTCACCGTGCTTATCCATGCTCATTTTTCCTGCAGTTCCATGTTTGAATCTCTCCAATTAGGTTTCTGCCTTTCACACGCCTCTTCCAAAACCACTCACTACTCCAGGTTCATCCTGGAAAGCAAAGATAATCCGCTTCTTCTCTCCACCACCAACCATCTCCTTAAATCCCTTTCCCAATTTCCACAACCCTCACCTCCAACAACAAGTGCGAGAAGATCAAGGACAACTTTATCACTAAGATTGAGACTGTGCATTCACCTGCCTCTGATGATTCTCCCTTTCCCCTTCCCCCCACCCTAGCCCGGAACCCATGTTTCTCTCCTATCTTCCCTCATGTCCTCTCCAAGCTCATCTTGTCCAAGAGACCCATCTCCTGCTTGGTTGACCCTATTCCTAATAAACTGCCAACCACCCAACTTCCTCTTCACGTTCCCATGCTAGGTGACGTTGTAAATGGTACCCTCTCCTCAGCTACTGTCCCTCTCACTTTCAAAACTGCCATCATCACCCCCTCTTCAAAAAAAACTTTCCCTCGACCCTTCAGTCCTTGCAAACTACCACCCCATCTCCAACCTCCCTTTCCTTTCCAAACTTATTAAACACGTTTTTGCCTCCCAAATCCGTGCCCATCATTCCTGCAACTCCATGTTTGAACGACTCCAATCAGGTTTCTGCCCCTTCCACAGTGCTGTAATCTATGAATCAAAGTCACAACTGACATCCTCTGTGACCGTGGTAAACTATCCCTCCTCATCCTTTGACAACACCGACGACACCATCCTCCTCCAATGCTTCTCCTCCATTGTCCAGCTCAGTAGGAGGTCCTCACCTGCTTTTACTCTGACCTGTCTAATCATAGCCAGAGCATCTCCAGCAATGGCTTCTCTTGGTGCCCCTGCACCATCACCTCTGGAGTCCCCCCAAGGATCTATCCTTGACCCCTCCTCTTTCTTCCTCAGCTACATTCTGCCTCTTGGAGACATCATCCAAAAAGATGGGGTCAGGTTCTATGTGTGAGCTAACACCACCTAGTAAATGAAGGTGACCCTGCAGTTGGGGTCAGCACGCTGATGGCTAGAGGGCTGCTAATAATGGACCGCCTGACTATTGTCATTGACACAGGGACTTGGTACTGAATCGCTATTTGTCAATTTATCGCTCCCAGGGGTCCCTGCATTGCCTCCTGCCCACTCTCCCCACTCCCGGGGGTTCCTGCACTGCCTCCTGTCCACTCTTCCTACTCGCGGGAGTCCCTGCACTGCCTCCAGTCCTCTCTCCCCACTCCCAAAGGTCCCTGTACTGCCTCCTGTCCACTCTCCCCACTCCTGGGGTTCCCTGCACTGCATTCCGTCCACTTTCCCCACTCCCGGGGGTCCCTGCACTGCATTCCGTCCACTTTCCTCACTCCCGGGGGTCCCTGTACTGCCTCAAGTCTAATTTCCCCACTCCCGGGGCTCCCTGCACTGCCACCTGTCCTTTCTCCCCACTCCCAGGGGCCCCTGTACTGCTTCCCGTCCACTCTCCCCACTCCCAGGGGTCCCTGCACTGGCTCCTGTCCACACTTCCTACTCCGATGGACGGTCACCCACCTCCCTCCCTCACTCACTCTCTGCCCACAGGGTGACCACCTCGTGGAACGTGACTGAGCGACTCCAGCTGTCCCTGGTGTTCACAAACCTTGAGCTCGAGTGTAAGCAATCGGAGCGACGTCCTGTACATGGTCCTCCCAGACATGGGGAGCGTCCAGGACCTCGTACATCGTACAATCATCCCACATCACAGGCTGATTTTCTCCCCAGCACCCACCCCCCCCCGGCATAACTAAAGTAAATGGTTTTCAACACCGTAATCATTTAACCCCTCAGCATAATTTTAGGCCCATTGCACCTTAAGGCTAAACTCCTGGTTGAGGCTGAACTCCAGTCTCCTGGCCTTTCGCACACCACTGGCTTCTTGTATAAAGTGTGAAATGCTTTTTTTAGTTTCACGTTTGATCTCGTGTCCCTATTGATCCACAAACTCATGGCCTCGGTACATTTCCTTGTCTCTTTACTGGAATATACTTGATTTGTACTTGTTTCATCTCCTGTTTACTTCTCATTGTTGGTCTTTGGTTCTGTTCACTACTTTCCACTATTTTATTTGGACAGGGGTCTCTTTTTAAAAAAATCTTGCTACAATAGCATCACAGGCCCTGGCACCACACCCAGCACCACCTGCCCTGGCAACCCCAGCACCACCTGCCCGGTATCTCCGGCATCACCTGCCCGGTATCTCTGGCACCACGGGCCCCGGCACCTCCTGCACCACGGGCCCCAGCACCGTCTGCCCCGGCACCACCTGCCCCAGTATCTCCGGCACCACGGGCCCTGGCACCACCTGTACCACCTGCCCCTGTACCACCTGCCCCTGTACCACCTGCCCCTGTACCACCTGCCTTCCCTCTGCATGTTTTTTAATGTATTTCCTTTCAGGGATTCACTTTGACGACAACTTTCCTGTTGATAACTTTAGTAAAAAAAGCAACAGGCAAACTTTTTGTACTCTGGCTAAAATCATCCACCATAAATTCACCCAGTTTTGCTGATCCACCTGCTGGAGGTGATGCTGTCATGAGTACATTGAAAGTGAATGCAGCCTTAAATAAGTGTAGGTTTGAAATATATTTGATGTAATTGTTTGTGGTGTTTTAATTATCTCATCTCATATTTTTGTTGTTTTCCAGAATGTTTGCTTCATATTTCCTCAGTTTTTGTACCAGTTCTTTTGTGGATTTTCTCAGCAGGTTAGTACTCTGCTCCATAACTCGCATTGTAGTAATGTGTTGCTATGAGCTTAGCTGATCATACATGAAGGGTCTAGACGGAGTGGATAGAGAGAAACTGTTACCATTGGTGGAAGGGTCAAGAACCAGAGGACACAGATTTCACGTGATTGGCAAAAGAACCAAAGGCGATATGAGGAATAACGTTTTTACACAGCGAGTGGTTATGATCTGGAATGCACTGCCCGAGGGGGTGGTGGAGGCAGATTCAATCATGGCCTTCAAAAGGGAACTTGGTAAGTACTTGAAATGAAAAAATGTGCAGGACGACGGGAATAGGGCGGGGCAGTGGAACCAGCTGGATTGCTGTTGCATAAAGCCAGCGCGGACTCGATGGGCCAAATGGCCTCCTTCCGTGCTGTAACCATTCTATGATTGTATGATTCTATGATACAGGGCAGGAACACAGTTCCAGTCTGTGTTGATGAGGAAACGGGTTGTCAGTACTGAACACAGATGCCATGGCAGTGGCTTCATGTGTTTCAAGTTGTGTGAGTTGCGCTTTCACAGGCTGATCTAAGATCTGTACCAAATAAGTGATGATTCACGTCAGTGTGTTAATGTATTGTGCCCTGAGTACAGGGTGCTGTTCCCCACACAGATACTGACAGGTGGATACAAGCTGTCAGTGGCAGTTGCTGAGTTGAAGTTTGGGTCCTTCCCCACAGGACTGCTGGGCTACATCTCTCAATTCGGGAGCAGCATTAGCAGAAACTGAGACCGGGATCCCAGGGCCTGAAATTCCAGGGTCCCCCTCCACTGCTGGAAGTTTGTTGGAGCAGACCTTCCGCTGTCAGTGCCCAAAGCCGCAGACCCTGTCTGGAATCCCAGGGACAGGATCAACGCATAACCAGAGTGGGTGGCTTGTGGCTGTGAGAGTGCATCAGCGTCAGCTGACACATGGAAATTCAGAGCAATGCCATCGCACTCTGGGGGCAGCCGAGTGAACAAGTACATTTTTTGGTCCTTAACTCCCAGTGCAGCTCTCAGGCCCCTCTGAGATTGATCACCTTTGGCTGTTGAGGGTTCAGGGGCCTGAACTCTCAGCTGCTGAGAGTTCTCCTGAGACCTTTAAGAGCAAATGGAGTGAAATTCCAATGGTATCCCAGGAACTATCCCTGAATGCCCCATAATGTTAGGGAGTGAGAAACTAATTCCCCTCAATTACTCACTCCCTCAAACATCTCTCCAATTCCTCCTTAAATTGTCCACACTCTCTGCCCCTCCCTCCCTGGACAGTCCACTTCACAAATTAACACCCCTCCCCCCGAACCGTCTGTGTCTCTCTCCGCACCCCCCTTCTCAGCCCGAGCCCTGTTCCCTGGTTCTAGAGTTTGTGCCAATCTGGATCATATTATCAGGTTCCATTTATCAATTCACTTAAAGACATAGAAACATAGAAAACGTCGAAAACAGGAGCAAGAGTAAGCCATTCGGCCCTTCGGGCCTGCTCCGCCATTCAAAATGATCATGGCTGATTGTCTAACTCAGTACCCTGTTCCCGCTTTTTCCCCATATACCTTGATCCCTTTAGCATTAAGAAATATATCTATCCCCTTCTTGAATACATCTAATGACTTGGCCTCCACTGCCTTCTGTGGTAGAGAATTCCACAGGTTCACCACCCTCTGAGTGAAGAAATTTCTCCTCATCTTGGTTCTAAATGGCATACCATGTATCCTGAAACTGTGACCTCTGGTTCCGGACTCCCCAACCATCTGGAACATCCTCCCTGCATCTAGTCTGTCTAGTCTTGTTAGAATTTTATATGTTTCGATGAGATCACCTCTCATTCTTCTAAACTCTAATGAATATAGGCCTAGTCGACCCAATCTCTCCTCATACGTCAGTCCTGCCATCCCAGGAATCAGCCTGGTAAACCTTCGTTGCACTCCCTCCATGGCAAGGACATCCTTCCTCAGATAAGGAGACCAAAACTGCACACAATACTCCAGATGTGGTCTCACCAAGGCCCTGTATAACTGCAGTAAGACATCCCTGCTCCTGTACTCAAATCCTCTTGCAGTGAAGGCCAACATACCATTCGCCTTCCTAACTGCTTGCTGCACCTGAATGCTCGCTTTCAGCGACTGGTGTACATGGGCACCCGGGTCTCGCTGCACCTCCCCTTTTCCCAATCTCTCACCATTCAGATAATAATCTGCCTTTCTGTTTTTACAACCAAAGTGGATAACCTCACATTTAGAGGAACATAGGAACATAGGAACAGGAGTAGGCCATTCAGCCCCTCGTGCCTGCTCTGCCATTTGAAAAGATCATGGCTGATCTGTGATCTAACTCCATATACCTGCCTTTGGCCCATATCCCTTAATACCTTTGGTTGTCAAAAAGCTATCTATCTCAGATTTAAATTTAGCAATTGAGCTAGTATCAATTGCCGTTTGCGGAAGAGAGTTCCAAACTTCTACCACCCTTTGTGTGTAGAAATGTTTTCTAATCTCACTCCTGAAAGGTCTGGCTCTAATTTTTAGACTGTGCCCCCTACTCCTAAAATCCCCAACCAGTGGAAATAATTTCTCTCTATCCACCCTATCTGTTCCCCTTAATATCTTATAAACTTCAATCAGATCACCCCTTAACCTTCGAAACTCGAAAGAATACAACCCCAATTTGTGTGATCTCTCCTCGTAACTTAATCCTTGAAGTCCGGGTATCATTCTAGTAAACCCACGCTGCACTCCCTCCAAGGCCAATATGTCCTTCCAAAGGTGCGGTGTCCAGAACTGCTCACAGTACTCCAGGTGCGGTCCAACCAGGGTTTTGTATAGCTGCAGCATAACTTCTGCCCCCTTGTACTCCAGTCCTCTAGATATAAAGGCCAGCATTCCATTAGCCTTATTGATTTTTTTCTGCACCTGTTCATGACACTTCAATGACCTATGTACCTGCACCCCTAAGTCCCTTTGGACATCCACTGTTTTTAACTTTTTACCATTTAGAAAGTACCCTGTTCTATCCTTTTTTAATCCAAAGTGGATGACCTGACATTTGTCTACATTGAATTCCATTTGCCACAGTTTTGCCCATTCACCTAATCTATCAATATCGCTTCGTAATTTTATGTTTTCATCTACACTGCTTACAGTGCCACCAATCTTTGTGTCATCGGCAAACTAAGATATGAGACTTTCTATGCCTTCATCTAAGTCGTTAATAAATATTGTGAATAATTGAGGCCCCAAGACAGATCCCTGTGGGACTCCACTAGTCACATCCTGCCAATGTGAGTACCTACCATTATCCCTACTCTCTGTCACCTTTCGCTCAGCCAACTTCCTAACCAAGTCTGTACTTTTCCCTCAATTCCATGGGCTTCTAACTTAGCTAATAGCCTCTTATGTGGGACCTTATCAAATGCCTTCATCCATTGACATTCCCCTGTCCACTACTTTAGTTACCTCTTCAAAAAATTCAATCAGGTTTGTCAGGCACGACAAACCTTTCACAAATCCATGCTGGCTCTCTCTGATTAACTGAAAATTCTTGAGGTGTTCAGTCACCCTATCCTTAATTATAGACTCCAGCATTTTCCCCACAACTGATGTTAGGCTAACTGGTCTATAATTCCCCGATTTCCCTCTCGCGCCTTTCTTAAAAAGCAGAGTGACATGTGCAATTTTCCAATCTAGAGGGACAGTTCCTGAATCTAGAGAACTTCGAAAGATTATAGTTAGGGCATCTGCAATGTGCTCACCTACTTCCTTCAAAACCCTGGGATGGAAACCATCTGGTCCTGGGGATTCGTCACTCTTTAGTGCTATTATTTTCTTCATTACTGTTGCTTTATTTATGTTAATTTTATCGAGTCCCTGTCCCCGAATCAATATAAGTTTTCTTGGGATTTCCGGCATGCTATCCTCTTTTTCGACTGTAAATACTGACGCAAAGTAATTGTTCAACATGTCCGCCATTTCCCCATTGTCAATGAGAATATCCCCACTTTCAGTTTTTAAGGGGTGAACACTGCTCCTGACCATCCTCTTTTTCCTAATATAACTATAAAAGTTCTTTGCATTGGTTTTGATATCCCTTGCGAATTTCTTTTCATACTCTCTTTTTATAGCTCATACTATCTGTTTTGTGACCCTTTGTTGATCTTTGTATCTTTCCCATTCACCAGGATCTGTGCCATTTTTTGCCGTTTTGTATGCCCTTTCCTTATGTCTTATACTGTCCCTTACCTCTTTAGTTGTCCATGGCTGTTTTTTTTGGCAAGTCTGATGAACTCAGGGCATGGATGGGTACATGGGACTGGGATGTTATAGCTATTACTGAAACATGGCAAAGGGAGGGGCAGGACTGGCAGCTCAATGTTCCAGGGTACAGATGCTGTAGGAAAGATAGAGCAGGAGGTAAGAGAGGAGGAGGAGTTGCGTTCTTGATTGGGGAGAACATCACGGCAGTAGTGAGAGGGGATATATCCGAGGATTCGCCCACTGAGTCTATATGGGTAGAACTGAAAAATAAGAAGGGAGAGATCACTTTGATAGGATTGTACTACAGACCCCCAAATAGTCAACGGGAAATTGAGGAGCAAATATGTAAGGAGATTACAGACAGCTGCAAGAAAAATAGGGTGGTAATAGTAGGGGACTTTAACTTTCCCAACATTGACTGGGACAGCCATAGCATTAGGGGCTTGGATGGAGAGAAATTTGTTGAGTGTATTCAGGAGGAATTTCTCATTCAGTATGTGGATGGCCCGACTAGAGAGGGGGCAAAACTTGACCTCCTTTTGGGAAATAAGGAAGGGCAGGTGACAGAAGTGTTAGTGAGGGATCACTTTGGGACCAGTGATCATAATTCCATTAGTTTTAAGATAGCTATGGAGAATGATAGGTCTGGCCCAAAAGTTAAAATTCTAAATTGGGGAAAGGCCAATTTTGATGGTATTAGACAGGAACTTTCAGAAGTTGATTGGGAGAGTCTGTTGGCAGGCAAAGGGACGTCTGGTAAGTGGGAGGCTTTCAAAAGTGTGTTAACCAGGGTTCAGGGTAAGCACATTGCTTATAAAGTGAAGGGCAAGGCTGGTAGAAGTAGGGAACCTTGGATGACTCGGGAGATTGAGGCCCTAGTCAAAAATAAGAAGGAGGCATATGACATGCATAGGCAGCTGGGATCAAGTGGATCCCTTGAAGAGTATAGAGATTGCCGGAGTAGAGTTAAGAGAGAAATCAGGAGGGCAAAAAGGGGACATGAGATTGCTTTGGCAGATAAGGCAAAGGAGAATCCAAAGAGCTTCAACAAATACATGAAGGGCAAAAGAGTAACTAGGGAGAGAGTAGGGCCTCTTAAGGATCAACAAGGTCATCTATGTGCGGAACCACAAGAGATGGGTGAGATCCTAAATGAATATTTCACATCGGTATTTACGGTTGAGAAAGGCATGGATGTTAGGGAACTTGGGGAAAATAATAGTGATGTCTTGAGGAGTGTACATATTACAGAGAGGGAGGTGCTGGAAGTCTTAACGCGCATCAAGGTAGATAAATCTCTGGGACCTGATGAAATGTATCCCAGGACGTTATGGGAGGTTAGGGAGGAAATTGCGGGTCCCCTAGCAGAGATATTTGAATCATCGACAGCTACAGGTGAGGTGCCTGAAGATTGGAGGGTAGCAAATGTTGTGCCTTTGTTTAAGAAGGGCGGCAGGGAAAAGCCTGGGAACTACAGACCGGTGAGCCTGACATCTGTAGTGGGTAAGTTGTTAGAGGGTATTCTGAGGGACAGGATCTACAGGCATTTGGAGAGGCAGGGACTGATTAGGAACAGTCAGCATGGTTTTGTGAGAGGAAAATCATGTCTCACGAATTTGATTGAGTTTTTTGAAGGGGTAACCAAGAAGATAGATGAGGGCTGTGCAGTAGACGTGGTCTACATGGACTTTAGCAAAGCCTTTGACAAGGTACCACATGGTAGTTTGTTACATAAGGTTAAATCTCATGGGATCCAAGGTGTGGTAGCCAACTGGATACAAAATTGGATTGACGACAGAAGACAGAGGGTGGTTGTAGAGGGTTGTTTTTCAAACTGGAGGCCTGTGTCCAGCGGTGTGCCTCAGGGATCGGTGCTGGGTCCGCTGTTATTTGTTATTCATATTTATGATTTGGATGAGAATTTAGGAGGCATGTTTAGTAAGTTTGCAGATGACACCAAGATTGGTGGCATTGTGGACAGTGAAGAAGGTTATCTAGGATTGCAACGGGATCTTGATAAATTGGGCCAGTGGGCCGATGAATGGCAGATGGAGTTTAATTTAGATAAATGTGAGGTGATGCATTTTGGTAGATCGAATCGGGCCAGGACCTATTCCGTTAATGGTAGGGCGTTGGGGAGAGTTATAGAACAAAGAGATCTGGGAGTACAGGTTCATAGCTCCTTGAAAGTGGAGTCACAGGTGGATAGGGTGGTGAAGAAGGCATTCGGCATGCTTGGTTTCATTGGTCAGAACATTGAATACAGGAGTTGGGATGTCTTGTTGAAGTTGTACAAGACATTAGTAAGGCCACACTTGGAATACTGTGTACAGTTCTGGTCACCCTATTATAGAAAGGATATTATTAAACTAGAAAGAGTGCAGAAAAGATTTACTCGGATGCTACCAGGACTTGATGGTTTGACTTATAGGGAGAGGTTAGATAGACTGGGACTTTTTTCCCTGGAGAGTAGGAGGTTAAGGGGTGATCTTATAGAAGTCTATAAAATAATGTGGGGCATAGATAAGGTAGATAGTCAAAATCTTTTCCCAAAGGTAGTGGAGTCTATAACGAGGGGACATAGATTTAGGGTGAGAGGGGAGAGATACAAAAGGGTCCAGAGGGGCAATTTTTTCACTCAAAGGGTGGTGAGTGTCTGGAACGAGCTGCCAGAGGCAGTAGTAGAGGCGGGTACAATTTTGTCTTTTAAAAAGCATTTGGACAGTTACATGGGTAAGATGGGTATAGAGGGATATGGGCCAAGTGCAGGCAATTGGGACTAGCTTAGTGGTATAAACTGGGCGACATGGACATGTTGGGCCGAAGGGCCTGTTTCCATGTTGTAACTTCTATGATTCTATGATTCTAGAGTTCTTGCCCCTTGGGTATAAACCGATTCTGTATCACATTAAATGTTCCTTTAAACATTTCCCACTGATCATCAGTCGTTTTACCCATGAACAGATTTGCCCAGTTTACTGTGGACAGTCTCTGTCTCATCTCATTGAAGTCAGCCTTGCCCAAGTCTAGAATCTTAGCAACTGATTCACTTTTTTCCCTTTCAAACACTACATTGAACTCGATCATGTTAGGATCACTATTGGATAGATGTTCACGCACAGTTAAGCCGTTAACTAAATCTGGTTCATTACTCATTACTAAATCTGGTATGGCTTGCCCCCTTGTTGCCTCTAGGACATACTGCTGTAGAAAACTATCCCGGACACACTCAAGAAATTCACTACTTTTCTCGTCTAAATTTGCTAGTCTGCTTTTCCCAATCTATGTGAAGGTTAAAGTCCCCCATTAAGACCACTATGCCTTTCTTACACGCTTGTCTAAGCAGGAAATTGGACATGAAGCTGAGTTCGGATCGGTCAATGCCCTGTGGGTGGCGGAGAGGGCCCAGGGGCTATGTGGCCGGGTCCTGCTCCGACTTCTTGTGTTCTTTAGATTTGTGGTTGGGATCAGATCAGCCATGATCTTATTGAATGGCGGAGCAGGCTCGAGGGGCCGATTGGCCTACTCCTGCTCCAATTTCTTATGTTCTTATGTTCTTATGCATTTATACAATCTAGCACTTCACGTTATAATGCATCTGCAATGTTCTTGCCCACTCACCCAACTTGTCTAAGTCACATTGGAGCCTCTTTGCATCCTCCTCACAGCTCACATTCCACCCCAGCTTTGTGTCATGTGCAAACTTGGAAATGTTACATTTAGTTCCCTCATCCAAATCATTGATATGTATTGTGAATAGCTGGGGCCCAAGCACCGATCCCTGCGGTACCCCACTTGTCACTGGCTGCCACCCAGAAAAAGACCTGTTTATTCCTACTCTCTGTATCCTGTCTGTCAACCAATTCTCAATCCATGCCAGTATATTCCCCCCAACCCCATGTGCTTTAATTTTGCACACTAACCTCTTGTGTGGGACCTTATCAAAAGCCTTCTGAAAATCCAAATACACCACATCCACTGGTTCTCCCCTACCTATTCTACTAGTTGCAGCCTCAAAAAAACTCCAGTAGATTTGTTAAGCATGATTTCCCTTTCATAAACCCATGCTGACTTTGTCCAATCCCGTTAATGCCCTCCAAGTGTTTTGTTATCACATCTTTTATAACAGACTGCAGCATTTTCCCCACTACTGGTGTTAGGCTAACTGGTCTGTAATTCCCTGTTTTTTTCTCTCCCTCCTTTTTTAAATAGTGGGGTTACATTTGCCACCCTGCAATCTGTAGGAACTGTTCCAGAGTCTATAGAATTTTGGAAGATGGTCACCAATGCATCCACTATTCCCAGGGCCACTTCCTTTAGTACTCTGGGATGCACTGCAGCAACTCGCCAAGGCTTCTTCGACAGCACCTCCCAAACCCGCGACCTCTACCACCTAGAAGGACAAGGGCAGCAGGCGCATGGGAACAACACCACCTGCACGTTCCCCTCCAAGTCACACACCATCCCGACTTGGAAATATATCGCCGTTCCTTCATTGTCGCTGGGTCAAAATCCTGGAACTCCCTTCCTAACAGCACTGTGGGAGAACCGTCACCACACGGACTGCAGCGGTTCAAGAAGGCGGCTCACCACCACCTTCTCGAGGGCAATTAGGGATGGGCAATAAATGCCGGCCTTGCCAGCGACGCCCACATCCCGTGAACGAATAAAAAAAATTTTTTTTAAATGTAGATTATCAGATCTTAAATCCATCAATAGTCTCTCCCCTGAGCCTTCTCTTCTCTAGAGTAAACAATGCTGGGATCTTCACCCTCTGCTCAGAGCTCAGATTCCTTAAGCTCGGTATCAGTTTGTTGCCTTTTTCTGCACTGCCTCCTGTGCCTGGATATCCTTGCTGTAGTACGGTGCCCAGAATTGTACCCAGCACTCCAGGTGTAGCTGTACCTGTGCCCAGAATTGTACCCAGCACTCCAGGTGTAGCTGTACCTGTGCCCAGAATTGTACCCAGTGCACCAGATGTGTTCCCTGCCTTTACAGAAGGTGAACTAAAGAGCAATGTAGTGAAATGAGGCTGATTGTAAATGAACAGACAATATAAAAATTAATAGAATAAAGCCTTCACAGTATGAATCACGTGATGACTCATACCATTGGTCTGCTGAGCTTCCACTCAAAGTCACCAACTTGAATGAAAGTCAATGGAAATTAAAATCGGAAGAGATGTAAAACGGGTGGCCAAAGTCAAAATTACCCCCCTTCTGTAATTCTAAGTAAAGTTTTCCAATTAATATTCTCTCACAACCTTCCTGCAGCTTAAATCTGCTTTTCTAAAGTCCTCTACCACCTCTCTGTCATTTTAGGTCTTAGTTTAACAATAGTATCAAACCTGGCAATAAGGCACTCACCAAATCCTATGGTTATGTTGGTTCCTGGAAGGATAGATTCCACTGCGGGCTGGAAGTTCTGCTCCAAGTAAGCCTGCAAACCAACACCCGAATGTACTGTGGTCACAGCTGGACAAAGCGGCAGGAGGCTCGCAGTGTTCTGTGCTGGTAAGCTGGTTACAGCCCAGGAGGAGCTCGCCAGGAATTGCATGTTGTTGAAAATCCTTCAGCATTGGCTCTGCCAACCTGCTCCTAAAATACAAGGGATTGGGAGGAGGGGGGAACAGTGTGAAACTCAGCAGGGTGATGGCTCATCAAAAATAGGTTTTAAAAGGATTCTGAGAGCAGTACCTTTAACGCTTGGTCTCATGGGGAACATGCAAGGTGATTCATCAAATAGAGTATCTTAGAATCTTAATCAGGAAAGAAATTAATTGACTTTAATGATAATTGAAGTTTGATTTTGTTAAAATGGTCCAGGTGCAAAAGTAAAGGAGATTGTCTTTGTCTAACCCTATTGAGTATCACGTGTGCAAAAAAGGTCCTAATAAGAAACCTTAAATGGAAAACCATATTTTTCCTGTCTGTTCAACATCCACATGCTAACTAGATATTCATGTCATTCCACAAGGCAGAAAGAAACAGCTAGGGATGGTGTCACTTTAGGGAAGCCACATCCTTAGCAATCTGCTGATCTTTCCTCTGCTTCATCCACTTTTATAGTGTCAGCTTGGCTCAGTGGTAGTGCTCCTGCCTCTGAGTCAGGAGGCTTTAGGTTCCAGCCCCACTCCAGACACTTGAGCACATAACATAGGCTGATAGCTCAGTGCAGTACTGAGGGAGTGCTGCACTGTCGGTAGCCCAGTACTGAGGGAGTGCAGTACTGAGGGAGTGCTGCAGTGTCGGAGGTGCAGTACTGAGGGAGTGCTGCACTGTCGGAGGTGCAGTACTGAGGGAGTGCTGCAGTGTCGGAGGTGCTGTCCTTTGGATGAGGTTAAACTACCTGTTCATGTGGATACTATTCAAAGAGCAAAGGAAATCTTGTGGCCTGGCCAACATTTATCCCTCAACCAACACCACCAAAATAGATTATCTGGTCATTTATCTCATTGCTGTTTGTGAGTCCTTGCTGTACACAAATTTGCTGCCGTGTTTACCTGTATAATGACAGTGACATTTTAAAATTAATTCATTGGCTGCGAAGTGTTTTAGATGTCCTAAGAATATAAAAATTGCTATATAAATGCAAGCTGTTCATTTCTTTTTCTTTCTCTATATAAGATTTTGTTCAGGGCTGTGTCCTTAGTAGTCTCCCTTCACCAGCATTCATTTTCTGTTGTCTTCTGCATCAGAAGCAGTTGATAAATACCACTAATGAGTTCTCTCGTTATCACAATTACAGTCCTAATGCTGGAAAAAGGTATTTTCTTTTGAAAATGTTTGGAACTTTCTCAAGTTTGTAGTTGCTCTGAAAAGTTCTATGACAATTGTTAAATAGAGACTGCTGCATTCCACAACTGGTGGAAAACACCAATCTCCTGAATCATTCAAGTACTTCCTGTTGCCAGGAAGAATTCTATTACTATTAAGCTCGAGGGATAATTATGCAATTGTGTCCTCCCAGTGATGAGCCATGCTCATAGGGAGCCTGGGTCGGAGATAAGGCTATAACACTTTAGCCTCAATCTCCAACCCATGCTTTCTGTGCCTACAGCCCCTTCTGGGAGTGTGAGTTACCCTTTATGTTGATATTTTGGAAGCATATAAAATAATGGAGGAATTTCTTCCTTTACAGCCATTGTATGACACTGCGTACCTTACACTGTACAACATCAGCTTCACCTCTCTTCCCATCCTGTTGTACAGCCTCATTGAACAACACGTCAGTATCGATGCACTGAAGAGAGACCCATCATTGTACAGGTGAATTTAGAGACCGTGAGCACATGGTACAATTGCCACAATGTTCTTTTAATGGAACATGACATAGTAAATTCAGCAATCTCTGCTGCTGGGGGGAAACATGCTTCAAGTGCTGTAGCCCCTCAAGCACAGCTGCCCATTGGAAGGGCTGGATTGATGAATTTACAACCCGATGCATTCAATTCCAAAAGGAGATGGAATGCTTCAAGCTTACAGATGAGCTGATTTAGAAGTGAAACAATCCATTTAAAATTGAAAGGCAGCTCACTAGTGAAATAAGAATCTGAACTGATAGACCAGATGGCTGGCAAAGATATCACAGTGTAAGTTTCTTTTGTGAAGGGGCTCTCATCTTGAGCATCATCTTCAATGCTCAATGATCAGGCCTCCACATAAAGTGTCCGGAGAAATCTAAAGAATTATGTTCAGTGCTCTGTGAACGAGTGCCCAATCTTTGCCTTCTGATATTCCCCAGCACAAACAAATTTCTGGCCTTTCTCCTTACTGTAGCCAAGCAACACAGAGAAAGGCGACAGTGACTGTAGGAGGAGGCCGAAATGAACATTCAAAAAGAAACTGCATTTTAAAAAGTTAATGGGACTAAAATGGAAAAGTCCCCAGAGCTCAATAGTTTCTGTCCCAGAATCCCAAAGGAGGTTGGGGAGGAGATATGGAGGCACTTGGCATAATTTTACAGAACTCTTTGGAAATGGGAAATATGCCAAAGAACTGAAGGGTGATGAATGTTACACCCCTGGGACAGGGATAGTCAGGCAATTATAAGCCAGTCAGTCTTACCTCGGTTGTGGGTGAACTTGAAGATTCCATAACATAGGATGAAACTAGTGAACTCATAAATGCATGGGCGACTCAGACAGTCAGCATGGATTTCTAAAAGGCAGGTCGTATTTGACTAATTTAATTGGATTTTTTGAGGTAATCACAGAGTATGTAGATAAAGGAACGCAGCGGATATTGTATACATGGATTTTCAGGAGGACTTTGATCGGTGACACAGAAGTGGCTTGTTATGAAAATTAAGGGACATGATATTAAAGGGAATGTAGCTGCATGGATTGAGAGATTGGTAAGGGACAGGAAGCAAAAAATTGATGTTTTTGGATTGCTGAGATGTTGATGGTATGCCATAGGGATCTGTGCTGGACCACTTTTTTGTTTTCCATTTATATAAATTATTTGGACAAAGACACAAGGGAATGATTTTAATGTTTGCTGGTGATGCCAAATTTTGGGGCATGTTAAACTGTGAAGAATAATGCAGAGAAACATAGACAGGTTAACAGAGTGGGCAGGTAGGTGGCAGGAGCAGTTCAATGCAGAGAAATGTGAAATAGTACATTTTGGGAAAATAACAGCGACAGGAAGTATACCATTTAATAGAGAGATCTAGGGCTGCAGATACCAAAATCTTTAAAGGGGGGAGTGCAGGTAGAAAAGGCCATAAAAGACCATGGGATTCTGGATTTTTTTTACGTAGGGGCATTGAAGAAAGAAGCAAAGAAGTGATCTTGAATTTTTACAAGCGATTGGTGAGGCCACAGTTAGAGTATTGCGTGCAATTCTGGGCACCCCATTATAGGAAGGATATTAGAGCCATGGAAAGGGGACAGTGAAGATTCACAAGAATAAGACCAGGAATGAGGGGTTATAATGAAGAATGAAGGAAGGCACAAAAGGTTGTGTTTTTTTTCACTAGAACAGAAAAGGTTAAGGGAGAATCTAATAGAGATTTTCAAAGGCATAGAAAGTTTTGTGAAGGTAAACGGTGAAAGATTGTTTCCACCGGCTGGTGAATGGTTAATACGGCAGCAGAGACTGAGGATTATCACTAGAAGAATGAAGGGGGAAATTTAGAAGACATTTTTCACGCATAGGGTTATTAGAACATGGAATGTTTTTCCACATGGGGCTTTTGAGGCAGAGACAGTAACCTCATTTAAAGGGGAATTGCATCGGTATTTGAAAAGGAAGAATACAAAGGTATACAGAGAAAGGGCAAGGAAATGGGATTAGAATCAACATCTCCAGCTGAAGCGCTAGCACAAGGCAGAGGGCCGAATGGGCTCAAATTCTGATTCTATAACGCCTGCTGTGGCAGCAGTTAGATCTTCCCACCCAACCAATGTGAATTGATAGACTGTAGAAAGTGCCCTAATCTCCTCCAAAAATGAACCTGAAACGGTCTCTTGGCAAATGGCTCATACAAAAGGGAGGCTCACACCTTCTGAACTCCTCAACTCTTTGATCCTTCTCCACTCACCAAGTGAAACACAACTGACACCAAGGTGTGCTATGTAATTGTAAAACAATTGTGTTATAAAGTATACAATTCAGTATGTTTTATTTTGAGAGCTGAAAATACTATGGGAAATTAAGCTTTTCCAATAATTTTATGGACCAAATGATCTGGATTTTGTGCTTTCAGCTAAGTAACAACTTTAATCAGACGAGTATGTCACATAATGAATGTTACAGTGGTGTAGTGGCTATGGTACTGGACTAGCAGCGAGGGGTTGTGAATTAAAATCCCACCATGGCAAATTGTGAAACTGAATTCAATAAATCTCGTAATTTTTCAGCTAGCACCTGAAGAAAAATGGCCATGAAAGCTGTCTGTTTTTTTAAAATGATCCACCTGGCTCACTAATCCCTGTCAACCCGTGGCCTACACGTGACACCAGTCCCACACTATTGGATGATCTTTAATATCCTTAGCAACTATTCAGTTGTTCAAGGCAATAAATGTGGCCATGCCAGTTTCTCTCACATTCCAAGAACAAATTCAAATAAAATTAAGGGTGCAGCTAAATCAAAAGGGCAAATATGTCATGTAAATATAGAGTTCTACTGAATTCTCTGAATGACCTGAGCAATCAATGCTTTTCTTCTCAACCACCAGGGACATTGCCAAAAATTCCTTGTTATGTTGGAAGTTATTCCTTTACTGGACGTTCCTGGGAGCGTTTGATGCTGTGGTGTTTTTCTTTGGTGCTTACTTTCTGTTTGATAATTCAACCATGACCAGTAATGGCCAGGTTAGTATAAAAAAGCTCAAATACATAGAAATAAGGTGATCTAGCTCAGATAGCCTACTAATGTTCAAATCTGTTGAAGCCCTTATTGTAGCAATGTACCTCTAATATTTTACATAAGTCATTTAATGACACATTTAATTTTTACAGTTTATACCAGTGCCTGCTGATTAAGATATTTTTATACTCGCTCAAAGAAAATATAATTTACTGTGACCATTATCTGCTCTCTTTGCCCTATTAGTTTATTCAGTAATATTTCTGTTGTGGTTTTGTTGCCCTGTTAATTTATTCAAACAATTCTGTGCATTTTTTTGCCCTGTTAATTTACTTTCTGTCTTGTATTTTTTGCTTTTGCTGTTTGCTTCTCTTTCTAACACCAGCTAATGAGAGCCAACACGAACATGGTAAGAACTCTGTCTTTTTCACCTTGTCTTCATCTCATTTATCGGCAACATACATTGGACACTTTCTGACTGATGTGATTACTTCTGAGTGGAGACTCTGTTTCTCAAGGGTAGTAGTGGGCTGATTACGCGGTGGTAGGGTGTAAACTCGCTTTCTGCACAAATGTTTTATTTTCTCCTCGAATAAAACTGAGTCTTATTAAGTAGATTACCCAAACTGGTACCGAATTATTCTCCGGTCAACTGTGGGAAAAGAGCAAAGAGAAACAGGTGGCATTGAGATGGTGGAGAAAAAGTTCTTGCCAACATTAATACTATGACCACAAAAGAAAGTAATCCCACGATAATGTGAAATTGTAATACCATTTCAGTGTGAGATTGTAATACCATTAAAACATGAGAACATAAGAAGTAGGAACAGGAGTAGGCCAAACGGCCCTCGAGCCTGCTCCGCCATTCAATAAGATCATGGCTGATCTTCGACTTCAACTCCACTTTCTCGCCCGATCCCTTCATTCCCCTAGAGTCCAAAAATCTATCTATCTCAGCCTTGAATATATTCAATGACTGAGCATCCACAGCCCTCTAAGTGAAGAAATTCCTCTTCATCTCAGTCTTAAATGGCCGACCCTTTATCCTGCGACTATGCCCCCTAGTTCTAGACTCTCTAGCTAGGGAAAACAACCTCTCAGCATCTACCCTATCCCGCCCCCTCAGAATCTTATGTTTCAATGAGATCACCTCTCAATCTTCTAAACTCCAGAGAGTATAGGCCCATTCTACACAATCTGTTCTCATAGGACAACCCTCTCATCCCAGGAATTAACCTAGTGAACCTCGTTGCACCCCCTCTAAGGCAAGTATATCTTTCCTTAGATAAGGAGACCAAATCTGTACACTGTACTCCAGGGTGGTCTCACCAAAGCCCCATACAATTGTAGCAAGACTTCCTTACTCTTGCCTCCAACCCCCTTGCATTAAAGGCCAATGTGCCATTTGCCTTCCTATTGCTTGCTGTACCTGCATACTAACTTTCTGTGTTTCTTGTACGAGGATCCCAAATCTCTCTGAAGGCCAACATTTAATAGTTCTCACCGTTTTAAAAATATTCTGTTTTTCTATTCTGCCTACCAAAATAAATAACCTCACATTTCCCCACATTATACTCCATCTGCCACCTTCTTGCCCACTCACTTAACCTGTCTATAGCCCTTTGCAGACTCTTTGTGTCCTCCTCACAGCTTACTTTCCCACCTAGCTTTGTATCGTCAGCAAACTTGGATACATTACACTCGGTCCCTTCATCTAAGTCATTAATATAGATTGTAAATAGCTGAGGCCCAAGCATTGATCCTTGCGGCACCCCACTAGTTACAGCCTGCTAACCTTAAAATATCCCTACTCTCTGTTTTCTGTCCGTTAACCAATCCTCTATCCGTGCTAATATATTACCCCAACCCCATGAGCCCTTATCTTGCGTAACAACCTTTTATGTGGCACCTTATCGAATGTCTCTTGAAAATCCGAATACACTACATCCACTGGTTCCCTTTTATCTACCCTACTAGTTACATCCTCAAAAAACTCTAATAAATTTGTCAAACACGATTTCCCTTTCAGAAAACCATGTTGAATCTGCCTAATCATATTACAGTTTTCTAAGTGCCCTGTTACCACTTCCTTAACAATGAATTCTGGCATTTTCCCGATGACTGATGTCAGGCTAACTGGCTTGTAGTTCCCTGTTTTCTCTCTCCCTCCTTTCCTGAATAGGGGTGTTACATTTGCTACCTTCCAATCCGCTGGGACCATTCTAGAATCTAGGGAATTTTGGAAGATCACAACCAATGCATCCACTATCTCTGCAGCCACCTCTTTTAGAACCCTGAGATATAGGCTATCAGACCCAGGGGATTTATCGGCTTTCAGTCCCATTAGTCTCTCTAGTACTTTTTCTCTACTGATATTAATTACTTTAAGTTCTTTACTCTTATTAGCCTCTTGGTTTCCCACCTTTCCTGGTATGCTTTTTGTGTCTTCTACTGTGAAGACAGATACAAAATATTTGCTTAATGTCTCTGCCATTTCCTTATTTCCCATTATAATTTCTCCTGTCTCAACCTCTAAGGGACCAAGGTTTACTTTTGCTGCTCTCTTCCTTTCTACATACTTGTAGAAGCTCTTACAATTTGTTTTTATATTTCTTGCTAGTTTACTCTCATATTCTATTTTTTCCCTTTTTATCCATTCTTTGGTCATCCTTTGCTGGTTTCTAAAACTCTCCCAATCCATAGGCGTAGTACTCTTCATCACAACATTATAAGCCTCTTTTGATCTACTACTATCTTTAACTTCTTTGGTTAGCCATGGATGGATCACTTTTCCTGTGGAGTTTTTATTTCTCAAAGGAAAGTGTATTCGTTGAGAATTTTGAAATATTTCTTTAAATGTTTGCCATTGCTTATCTACCGTAATACCCTTTAGTCTAATTTCCCAATCTACCTTGGCCAACTCGCTCCTTATACCTATGTAATTGGCTTTATTAAGTTTAAGACTTCAGTTTCGGACTTATGTATGTCATTCTCAAAGAGTGTGAAATTCCATCATATTATGATCACTCTTCCCCATAGGATCCTTTAGTATGAGATTACTAATTAAACCTGTTTCATTACATAATACAAGATCTAAAATAGCCTGTTCCCTGGTTGGTTCCATGACGTATTATTCTACAAAACTGTCTCGAATGCATTCCATGAACTCACCCTCCAGACTATCTTTAACTGTTTGATTTGTCCAGTCCATATGAAGGTTAAAGGCCCCATGATTATTGCGTTACCTTTGATACAAGCTCCTATTATTTCTTGATTAACAATCTGCCCAACGGTATAGCTACTGTTAGGTGCAGTGTGAGATCATAATACCATTACAGTGCGAGATCGTAATATCATTAGTGCAAGATTGTAATACCGTGACAGTGGGAGATTGTAATACCGTGACAGTGGGAGATTGTAATACCGTGACAGTGGGAGATTGTAATACCGTGACAGTGGGAGATTGTAATACCGTGACAGTGGGAGATTGTAATACTGTGACAGTGGGAGATTGTAATACCGTGGCAGTGGGAGATAGTTAATACCGTGGCGGTGGGAGATAGTAAATACCGTGGCAGTGGGAGATAGTAATACTGTGACAGTGGGAGATAGTAATACTGTGAAAGTGGGAGATAGTAATAATCACCTGTGCACTGCCAGAGTGGGTGGTGGAGGCAGATTCAATCATGACTTTCAAAAGGGAACTGGATAAGTACTTGAAAGGAAAAAATTTGCAGGGCTATGGGGATAGGGTAGGGGAGTGGGACTAGCTGAATTGCTTTTGCATAGAGCCAGCATGGACTTGATGGACCGAATGGCCTCCTTCCATGCTGTAACCATTCTATGTTTCTGTGATTCACTGTGAGATAGTAATACCATGACTTCAGTTGCGTGGATAGACTGGAGAAGCTGGAGTTGTTCTCCTTAGAGCAGAAAAGGTTGAGAGGAGATTTGATAGAGGTGTTCAAAATCATGAAGGGTCTAGATAGAGAGAAACTGTTCCCATTGGTGGAAGGGTCAAGAACCAGAGGACATAGATTTAAGGTGATTGGCAAATGTACCAAAAGTGACATGAGGAAAAAGTTTTTTACATAAAAGTGATTAAGATCTGGAATGCACTGCCCGAGGGGGTGGTGGAGGCAGATTCAATCATGGTCTTCAAAAGGGAACTGGATAAGTACTTAAAGGGAAAAAATTTGCAGGGCTATGGGGAAAGGGCGGGGCAGTGGGACTAGCTGGATTGCTCTTGCAAAGAACCGGCATGAACTCGATGGGCTGATTGGCCTCCTTCCGTGCTGTAACTATTCTATGATTCTGTGATTCTATTCTATGTCAGAGAGTAACACTCTTCACCCTCTAAAATTAACAGCTGCACAAATATCCTGAGACTTTGGTTACAGGGGGCATGAACTCAAGATCTTACAGTATAGCTGTTCATCTCCCCTAACAATAATTACTTGCATTTCTTACTCTTAAACCCCTTTTTCAACTTTAACCACAACATCTCTTACTTCAGGTTCCCTATGCCACCTGGCACATACTCCTCCATTGCTAGCCTTCACCTATTCACTCAAGCAGGCTGCTGGAGAGGGTATTCCCAACCTGTGATACCATGACAGTGCCTGTTAATACCATTGTAATGCCACCTAGTAATACTATTAAATAAGAGGTCACACCCAATATTTTGCAGTATACTTGTATGATTGTGTAAAATTGAATTTTTGAATATTGCCGATGAAACAAAAGGATAAAATGACAATCTTGTAATTAAGTTCCCTTCCTGGCCCCTATGCGACCTCACATTATAATGGGCTCCCTCTGCCTGTCCCCTCCCTTTCAAAACAGCAGGCCATACTAGATTTAGTAATGAGCAATGAGCCAGACTTAGTTAATATGGCACTTGAAATGCCATAGCATACAAGGCTACGGACCAAATGCTGGAATATGGGATTAGATTAGACTGGGCTTGATGGCCGGCGCAGACACGATGGGCGGAAGGGCCTCTATCCGTGCTGTATAACTCTATGACTCTATGACTCTAATAATCTAACAGTAAGGGAACATTTATCCAACAGTTTTCATATGATCAAATTCAATGTTAGATTTGAAAATGAGAAACGGTTACTAAGATTCAAGATTTTGGTAAGGCTAACTTTAACGGGATGAGACAGAGACTGATGACAGCAAACTCATCAAAAATGTTGTCGGGTAAAACTACAGATGAACAGTAGGGGGTGTTGAAAAAAGAATTTAGCTTAATACAGGACCAGTATATATCCCTAAGGGGCAAGAGCTCTACTTACCAAATAAAACAGTCATGGTCGACAAAAGAAGTGAGAGATAACAAAACTAAAGGAAAGTGCATACAAAATTGCAAAGAATAGTGTAGATCCAGGTGACTGGGAGAGAAATAAAGAACAGCAAAGGAAGACAAAAAAGATAGTAAGAGCTGCAAAAAGAGAATACAAAAAGAAACTTGTGAGGGATATCAAGATTAACACACAAAGTTTTTACAAATATATTAAAAGAGAAAGGGTAGTCAAGGGTAATGTGGGCCCTTTAAAAACAGATGCGGGTAATATTGCAAATGAAGGAAATATAGGAAATGGCAGACTTGTTGAATAATTACTTTGTGTCAGTCTTCACAGTAGAGGAAGAGGATAATATATCAGACATTTCAAGGAAACTATTAATGAATCAAGGGCTGGAACTTACTAAAGTTAATGTAAACAAGAAAACAGTATTAGAAAAATAGTGGCACTAAAGACTGACAAATCCCCAGGACCTGATGATTTTCACCCCAGGATTTTAAAGGAAGTGGGTGAGAAAATTGCAGATGCTTTAGCCATAATCTTCCAAAACACTCTCAATTCAGGAATTGACCCTTCAGATTGGAAAATTGCAAATGTAACTCCATTATTTAAGAAAGGTGAGAGAGAGAAACCAGGAAATTATAGACCTGTTAGTCTAATATCTGCTGTAGGAAGTTATTGGAATCTATAATTAAGGACAGGGTGACTGAACACTTGGAGAAATTTGAGCTGATTAGAGAGAGCCAACATGGATTTGTAAAGAGTAGGTCTAGTCTAACGAACCTAATTGAATTTTTTGAGGAAGTAACTAAAGTAGTAAACAGGGGAATGTCTATGCATGTAGTTTATACGGACTTCCAGAAGGCATGCGATAAGGTTCCACATAAGAGACTGTTAGCTAACATTAAAGCTTATGGAATTGAAGGCAAATTATTGACCTTGTTAGGAGATTGGTTAGGCAGGAGAAGACAGAGAGTAGGGATAATGGGTATGTACTTGAATTGAAAGGAAGTGACTAGTGGTGTCCCACAAGGATCTGTGCTGGGGACTTAACTATTCACTATATTTATTAATGAGTTAGATAACACAATAGAGAGCCACATATCCAAGTTTGCCAATGACACAAAGATTGATGGCATAATAAGTAGTGAAGACGGGAGCATAAAATTACAAAGAGATATTGATAGATTAAGACTGTGGCAGATGGATTTCAACGCAGATAAGTGTGAAGTCATCCATTTCAGACCAAAGAAGGATCGATGTGGGTATTTTTTAAATGGTGAAAAGCTCGGAACAGTGGCAGTCCAAAGAGATTTAATGGTCCATGTACACAGATCACTAAAATGTAGTAGTCAGATACAAGAAATTATCAAAAAGGCTAATGGAATGTTAGCCTTTATAACTATAGGGCGAGAATATAAAGGGGAGGAAGTTTTGCTACAGCTATATAAAGCCCCGGTTAGACCATATCTGGAGTAACGTGTGCAGTTCTGGGCACCGCACCTTAGAAAGGATAGATTGGCCTTGGAAGGAGTGCAGCGCAGATTCACCAGAATGTTACCAGGGCTCCAAGGGTTAAATTATAAGCAGAGATTACATAAACTAGGCTTGTAGTCCCTGAATTAAAGAAGGTTATGGGGAGATTTGATCGAGGTTTTTAGGATTTTGAAAGGAATTGATAGAGTAGATAGAGAGAAACCTTTTCCGCTGGTGGGGAGTATAGGATAAGGAGACAAAACCTTAAAATTAGAGCCAGGCCATTCAGGAGAGAAGGTAGGAAACACTTCATCATGCAAAGGATGGTAGAAGTGTGGAACTCTCTCCCACAAAAAGCAGGAGATGCTAGTTCACTAAATCTGAGATCGATAGATTTTTGCTGGCCAAGGGTATTAAGGGATATGAAGCCAAGGTAGGTGGATGGAGTTCAAGTGTATGCTGCAACTTACCATGAGTAGGACTACAGTATAGAGTCACCAAAATTAATAACCATAGTCCAGTGCGATAGACATAAGCAACAGAAACATGGCACTTCTCATTCCATGTACCCCATGGAGTGCAGCTCAAGATATTCCTGTACCGTGGGTTTGGACTGAACACCCCAGTCAACTTGTGCAGTGAAGTGAGAGAGATCCAAATGTAATACATCCTAACTAATCAGGGGCTATGACATGAGTCAGTGTTTTCTTGTTGTAGTGAAGGGGGCGATTTTAACCCACTCCCCCCCCCCCGCCCGCCTCGTTCCTGCTCCATTCCCCCTCTGCAACTTACCTGCCGAACTTCCCTCCCCCCTCACGACCTACCTGCCGAACTATTCCCCCCACCCCCATGACTTACCTGCTGAACTATTTCCCCCCCCCCCCATGACCTACCTGCTGAACTGTTCCCCCCGCTCCGCAACTTACCTGCGTGGCTTCTGGGCTGCCTGATCTTTGCCTGCCGGCAGTTGGCCAACCACCTCCTTGCACCTGCTTCAGGAGGGCAGCTGGCCAATGGAATGTGGGTGAGGCCCGAGAGTTAATACAGCCCAGGTCTCAAATTGATGCCATCGGGGGAGTTTGATGCTTGTCTCGCTCCCCACCCGAAACCAGCTCCCAGTTACAATCACTACCGAAACTTGTCAAAAGCTTATTGATACATTGTAGGAACATAGGAATATAGGAACAGGAGTAGGCCATTCAGCCCCTCGAGCCTGCTCCGCCATTTGATAAGATCATGGCTGATCTGTGATCTAACTCCATATACCTGCCTTTGGCCCATATCCCTTAATACCTTTGGTTGCCAAAAAGCTATCTTATCTCAGATTTGAATTTAGCAATTGAGCGAGCATCAATTGCATTTTTTTGGAAGAGAGTTCCAAACTTCTACCACCCTTTGTGTGTAGAAATGTTTTCTAATCTCACTCCTGAAAGGTCTGGCTCTAATTTTTAGACTGTGCCCCCTACTCCGAGAATCCCCAACCAGCGGAAATAGTTTCTCTCTATCCACCCTATCTGTTCCCCTTAATATCTTATAAACTTCGATCAGATCACCCCTTAACCTTTTAAACTCGAGAGAATACAACCCCAATTTGTGTAATCTCTCTTCGTAACTTATCCCTTGAAGTCCGGGTATCATTCTAGTAAACCTACACTGCACTCCCTCCAAGGCCAATATGTCCTTCCGAAGGTGCGGTGCCCAGAACTGCTCACAGTACTCCAGGTGCGGTCTAACCAGGGTTTTGTATAGCTGCAGCATAACTTCTGCCCCTTTGTACTCTAATCCTCTAGATATAAAGGCCAGCATTCCATCAGCCTTCTTGATTATTTTCTGCACCTGTTCATGACACTTCAATGATCTATGTACCTGAACCCCTAGGTCCCTTTGGACATCCACTGTTTTTAACTTTTTACCATTTAGAAAGTACCCTGTTCTATCCTTTTTTGATCCAAAGTGGATGACCTCACATTTGTCTACATTGAATTCCATTTGCCACAGTTTTGCCCATTCACCTAATCTATCAATATCGCTTTGTAATTTCATGTTTTCATCTACACTGCTTACAATGCCACCAATCTTTGTGTCATCGGCAAACTTAGATATGAGACTTTCTATGCCTTCATCTAAATCGTTAATAAATATTGTGAATAATTGAGGCCCCAAAACAGATCCCTGCGGGACTCCACTAGTTACATCCTGCCAATGTGAGTACCTACCCATTATCCCTACTCTCTGTCGCCTTTCGCTCAGCCAACTTCCTAACCAAGTCCGTACTTTTCCTTCAATTCCATGGGCTTCTATCTTAGCTAACAGTCTCTTATGTGGGACCTTATCAAATGGCTTCGGGAAGTTCATATAAATAACAACCATTGACATTCTCCATTCCATTACTTTAGTCACCTCTTCAAAAAATTCAATCAGGTTTGTCAGGCATGACCTACCTTTCACAAATCCATGCTGGCTCTCTCTGATTAACTGAAAATTCTCAAGATGTTCAGTCACCCTATCTTTAATTATAGACTCCAGCATTTTCCCCACAACAGATGTTAGGCTAACTGGTCTATAATTCCCTGGTTTCCCTCTCTCTCCTTTCTTAAAAAGTGAAGTGACATGTGCAATTTTCCAATCTAGAAGGACAGTTCCTGAATCTAGAGAACTTTGAAAGATTATAGTTAGGACATCTGCAATGTGCTTACCTACTTCCTTTAAACCCCTGGGATGGAAACCATCTGGTTCTGGGGATTTGTCACTCTTTAGTGCTATTATTTTCTTCATTACATTAATGAAGAAATTAGAATCGCTGGCTTTGTCCCGAATCCTGATCTGTATCAGGAACTTGCACACTGCCAGGTCTGTATACAGCTGTTGCACAGAGAGAAAAAGATACTAAAACTCATCTGCTTGCTGATTTATTCTAAATCTGTAAAATTAATAATCTTTTCAGATGTTTGGAAACTGGACGTTTGGGACCCTGGTGTTCACTGTGTTGGTATTTACAGTAACTCTTAAGGTATGTTTGTTTATATCACTTTCACAAGAGCCTGCAAACTTAGAAATATAGCCATTTTTTGAAGGAAGCATTGGCTGCTCAGACTCTCATCATTCTCCATTTACAATTAGAAGAATCCCATTACTTGTGCACATTAAGACCTGATCTTCAGTACGAGAATTTGGTTGCGGTTTAGGGGGTTGCCACCTATTGTGGAGTTTTAAGTTTTTAAACCCCTGTCACTTTGTATTGCTCTTATATTTTTTTTCACGTACCACCTTTCTGTACCATCCCCGGCCTGTGTACTTGTTGCATCCAGCGTGTCCGTAAGAAGTGGGAAAGCGTCCGTAGGGCTCAGAAAGAGTTACCGATCAACAGAGTAATCGCCAAACCAATCATCCCACCATCGGCCTCCCCTCCCTCGGGATCTCATTTGCTCCATTTGTAAGGCTGAGATATTTTACCTCACCAGCTCAGGTATTTTTCATTTTTTTCACTAATGAGCACATATACAAGTTCTGTGCCACTCAGCATGGCCTTGAGCAACATCTGCATGCAATGAGCCAGCTCCTGTTTGACCTGTATGCTGCTAAACCCGAGTTCTCCCTTTCCCCTCCCCTTGAGAGTTCAGGGTGCAACTACCTCATATCAAGTCCCATGCTGCCTAAATAGTGCAACAGATCCCACAAAACACAGGAACAGACTTGAGAGAAACACACCGTGCACAGATATGACCAGCTCTAGGTATAGAAGAACAAAGACACACAGGGAAATATGGCACCAGAGACACAACGAGGGACTTACAGGAGGAAAAACACAAGCCTTATATTCAGGTGGAGATTAGCAAACAACACACCGGTAAAGAGTTACAGGGATGAAAATCCATGATCCCAACCCACTTCTGTAACTGGAGCAGATCAGGAACGTATGGCCGGAATTCCTGGGATCAGGTGATTTAAATATTCCTGACCAGTTTTGGGCGCCCACTAGGTGGAGGGAGGGGGGATAGAGATTGCGGCACTGGGTGAGGGACTATATGGGGGACAGTCAACTCATTTGTCCATGTATCTGTATGGGAGGCGGGGTAGAGGACTCACCAGTCCATGTATCTGTATGAGGGGAGGGGCAGAGGACTCACCTGTCCATGTATCTGTATGAGGGGAGGGTCAACGGACTCACCTGTCCATGTATCTGTATGAGGGGAGGGGCAGAGGACTCACCTGTCGGTGTATCTGTATGGGGGGCGGGGCAGAGGACTCACCTGTCGGTGTATCTGTATGGGGGGCAGGGCAGAGGACTCACCTGTCTGTGTATCTGTATGGGGGGCGGGGCAGAGGACTCACCTGTCGGTGTATCTGTATGGGGGGCAGGGCAGAGGACTCACCTGTCTGTGTATCTGTATGGGGGCAGGGCAGAGGACTCACCTGTCTGTGTATCTGTATGGGGGCAGGGCAGAGGACTCACCTGTCTGTGTATCTGTATGGGGGGCGGGGCAGAGGACTCACCTGTCTGTGTATCTGTATGGGGGCAGGGCAGAGGACTCACCTGTCTGTGTATCTGGAATGCGCTGCCTCAAAGGGTGGTGGAAGCAGATTCAATAGTAACTTCCAAGATTCTTGTAAAGAAAAAAATTGCAGGGCTATTTGGAAGGAGCCAGGGGAGTGGGACTAATTGCATAGCTCTTTCAAAGTACCGGCACAGACATAATGGTCTGAATGGCCTCCTTCTGTGCTTGGACATCGTTCACCTGAGGAAGGGGGAAGCCTCCGAAAGCTTGTGAATTTAAAATAAAATTGCTGGACTATAACTTGGTGTTGTAAAATTGTTTACAATTGTCAACCCCAGTCCATCACCGGCATCTCCACATCTGTGCTTGGAGGGGGAGGACCAGCAATTGGACCTCTCAGAAGACAACTGGTGAGGAGGCAGTGCAAGGGGCCAGACCCAGACTGCCCCTCCCAGACTGCCCTTCCCCATCTGCATCTCCCAGCCCACAGCTCACAGTCTAATTAAGAAGGGGCCCAGTGCCCTTTTTGCCAGGGCCGGGCAGTACATCACCTTCCACACTGACCTCAGCAGTCGGCAGGACGGAGCTTGGGGGCATTGCAGCTATGTGGCTGGCTTCCCTCATGTGCAGAACCTGATTGTCCACACATGGCCATCAGGGCCCAGATCAAGAGCCAGCAACATTTATCAATAGAAAAGGACCCCACTCTTTCAGTGTACCGCTAGTGGCCAATCACTGGAACAGCATCATGCAGGTCTGTGCAAGGTACCCAGACACTCTGCCATCCCTCTGCTATTCGGCCCCATGAGCATTGTGACAGGATGGTTGTTAGGGGCCAAAGGATATCCCCTGCAGACCTGGCTGATGACTCCCCTGCGAAACCATACAATACCCAAGCAGCACAGATACATTCAAAGCCAAGGCACAGCTTTATAGAGCGCACAATGTCAGGGATCAGCTCATAGCTCAGAGAGTTTGTCGAGCTTCTCACACCCCTGCCCTGAGACCTTACACAGAGGCCCTCTGCTTAACAGTTCTTGTTACATTCTTCCCCACTCCCTTCATCCTGCATTGAAGAACATTCAAACCATTTAGACAACTTCTATATCAATGACATTCTGACAACCCAGACTCAGAAGCTGCCATTAAATCACACTGCAGACCAAAGTGCCAAATGTGATAAAGGTGATTAATTTAATGGCAAACATAATAAATGCCTTTAATTCATTTCTCACCCAGGTAATCAATCCATAGTGAGAAGGCCCTAGCAGAAAGAAAAAAGGGAGAAGAGTTAGGATGGGAGAGAGAAGCTGTACACAATAAGGTGGCAGTCTTGACAATGCAGGTTGAAGTTGCTAAGCTTGCTGCATCTGTGCTGAGTCAAATGAAGGGATATAAGTAATATGCCAACACTCTGCTTGGGTATGTCATCCGCCTCTCCTTCCCTGATGCTCATGACCCTGCTTGGGCCAATGATCCCCAGGGCTTCTTGCTCTGCCTGTGTGAGGGCGATAATGTTGGGGACTCCTCCGCCTGGTCCTTTCCCTGGCATTATGTGTAATCTTGTCCTACAGAAAAAGATTTAAGAATAGGTTAGATAGGTGGTTGAAGGAAAGTGGTACAAAAGAATATGAGAAGAGGGTGGGCATATGGGATTAGGATACTGCTCATGTGGAGAATTGGACTGGTTGGGCTAATCGGCCTGTTTCTTTGTTGCAATTTCTGTCTAATTTGATGTAATCCTTGCCGTTATGCAGCAGCATATTCTTCAATGCACAGTTAGCAATGTCACGGAAGATCTTACACATCTGCCATAATGAAATAGTACAGGGGAGAAATTGGTCCCAGTCACACCTGTATTTTGGTCCCAGAGTTGGGGGACCAATTTTCGGACGCAATCTCTCGTGCCCAACCCCCTTCCCCGCCCTAAGCAGGAGCAGGAATGGAACAGGAGCCAATAGTGGAGTGGAGCCAGGTGTGGAGCTAGGAGTGTAGCAGTTCTGGAAGCCGTGGCTAGCCCACACTCACACCTTCCCAGTACTTGCCTGCAGAATTTTCCAGGGCCCCCTCATCAAGCTGTAACGGGGCCCCTGATTACCAAGTGTAGCTCGCTGGTTTGATGTAGGTGAGGCCTGAGGCCCAATTTGGTGTGAGCCTCGGGCTGAGATCTTCAGGCTCGCAATCCAGGCATGCCGCCCACTTCCAGTGCACCATGATCAATGCCAGGGAGATCTATACCATTCCTCTCATTACAATGCAGCATATAGTACACTGCAACAGGAGATCTATACCATTCATAGTATCATAATAGGGACAGCACAGAAGAAGGCCATTCGGCCCATCGTGCATTTGCCAGCTCTTGGAAGAGCTATCCAAATAGTCCCATTTCCCTGCTCTTTCCCCATAGCCCTGTAAATTTTTTCCCTTCATGTATTTATCCAATTCCCTTTTGAAAGTTACTATTGAATCTGCTTCCACCACTCTTTCAGGCAGTGCACTCTAGATCATTACAACTCGCTACATTAAAAAAATGTTTCCTCATGTTGCCTCTGGCTCTTTTGCCAACCACCTTAAATTTGTGTCCTCTGGTTACCAACCCTTCTGCTACCGGAAACAGTTTCTCCTTATTTACTCTATCAAAACCGTTCATGATTTGAACACTTCTGTCAAATCTCCTCTTAACCTTCTCTGTTCTAAGGAGAACAACCCCAGCTTCTCCAATCTCTCCATGTAACTGAAGTCCCTCATCCCTGGTATCATTCTAGTAAATTTCTTCTGCACCCTCTCCAAGGCCTTGGCATTTTTCCGAAAGTGTGGTGCCCAGAATTGAACACAATACTCAACTGCGGCCTAATCAGGGTTTTATAAAGGTTCAGCATAACTTCCTTGCTTTTATACCCTATGCCTCTATTACTAAAGCCCAGAATCCCATATGCTTTTTTAACAGCCTTCTCAACTTGTCCTGCCACCTTTAAAGATTTGTAAATGTGCACCCCCAGGTCTCCCTGTTCCTGCAACCCATTTAAAATTGTACCATTTAGTTTATATTGCCTCACCTCATTCTTCCTACCAAAATGTAAATAATTCCATAAGTAAAGCAACAGTAATGAAGAAAATAATAGCACTAAAGAGTGACAAATCCCCAGGACCAGATGATTTCCATCCCAGGGTTTTAAAGGAAGTAGGTGAGCACATTGCAGATGCCCTAACTATAATCTTTCGAAGTTCTCTAGATTCAGGAACTGTCCCTCTAGATTGGAAAATTGCACATGTCATTCCGCTTTTTAAGAAAGGAGAGAGAGGGAAACCAGAGAATTATAGACCAGTTAGCCTAACATCTGTTGTGGGGAAAATGCTGGAGTCTATAATTAAGGATAGGGTGACTGAACACCTCAAGAATTTTCAGTTAATCAGAGAGAGCCAGCGTGGATTTGTGAAAGGTAGGTCATGCCTGACAAACCTGATTGAATTTTTTGAAGAGGTGACTAAAGCAGTGGACAGGAGAATGTCAATGGATGTTATTTATATGAACTTCCAGAGGCATTTGAAAAAGTCCCATATAAGAGACTTTTAGCTAAGATAGAAGCCCATGGAATCGAGGGAAAAGTATGGACTTGGTTAGGAAGTTGGCTGAGCGAAAGGCAACAGGGAGTAGGGATAATGGGTAGGTACTCACATTGGCAGGATGTGACTAGTGGAGTCCCACAGGGATCTGTCTTGGGGCCTCAATTATTCACAATATTTATTAACGACGTAGATGAAGGCATAGAAAGTCTCATATCTTAGTTTGCCGATGACACAAAGATTGGTGGCATTGTAAGCAGTGTAGATGAAAACATAAAATTACAAAGGGATATTGATAGATTAGGTGAATGGGCAAAACTGTGGCAAATGGAATTCAATGTAGACAGATGTGAGGTCATCCACTTTGGATCAAAAAAAGATAGAACAGGGTACTTTCTAAATGGTAAAAAGTTAAAAACAGTGGATGTCCAAAGGGACTTGGGGGTTCAGGTACATAGATCATTGAAGTGTCATGAACAGGTGCAGAAAAATATCAATAAGGCTAATTGAATGCTGTCCTTTATATCTAGAGGACTAGAGTACAAGGGGGCAGAAGTTATGCTGCAGCTATACAAAACCCTGGTTAGACCGCACCTGGAGTACTATGAGCAGTTCTGGGCACTGCACCTTTGGAAGGACATATTGGCCTTGGAGGGAGTGCAGCGTAGGTTTACTAGAATGATACCCGAACTTCAAGGGTTAAGTTATGAGGGGAGATTACACAAATTGGGGTTGTATTCTCTGGAGTTTAGAAGGTTATGGGGTGATCTGATCGAAGTTTATAAGATATTAAGGGGAACAGATAGGGTGGATAGAGAGAAACTATTTCCGCTGGTTGGGGATTCTAGGAGTAGGAGGCACAGTCTAAAAATTAGAGCCAGACCTTTCAGGAGTGAGATTAGAAAACATTTCTACACACAAAGGGTGGTAGAAGTTTGGAACTCTCTTCCACAAACGGCAAATTGATACTAGCTCAATTGCTATATTTAAATCTGAGATAGATAGCTTTTTGGCAACCAAAGGTATTAGGGAATATGGGCCAAAGACAGGTACATGGGGCCCGATTTTACCAGTGGTGTGGGTTCTCGGCGGGTGGTCCATCGGGCGCGTGGAAAACGCGGCCGGTGAATTGAGTGCGTCCCGCGCGCGATCGCAGGATAATTGAGGTAATTACCCGGCCGTTACGGGTTCTCCGCTTCTCAGCTGCGCGCCGGCGGCCTGCGCATGCGCAGTGACGTCTGAGCGATGGTGGAGCTCTATTTAAAGGGGCAGTCCACCAATGCTCCTCCAGCTGCAAACAAGAGGTAGCGCAACATGGAGCAACCCAGGGGTAAGGCTGCCCCACGATTCTCAGACCACACACTCCAGCTGCTGCTGGACGGGGTAAGGAGGAGGAGGGAGACGCTGTTCCCCAGTGACGGAAGGAGGTGCCCTGGCTCCGCCACCAGGAAGGCATGGGCGGAGGTGGCGGCGGAGGTCAGCAGCAGGGGCAACACCACCAGAACTTGGATCCAGTGTCGCAAGAGATTCAATGACCTCACCAGGTCCGGGAAAGTGAGTACACTAACGCACTCTGCATCACTCCGTCTTCCACATCACCTCAAACACCTCACAACCCCTTCTGCACTGACACCACAGCGCTCCCGCAACAATCCTCACAGCCACTCAACTATCATCCTCACCGTGCCTGCACGTACCCACCGTCCCTGTCCCCACTCGACCACTACCACACACCCCAATCCCCATACAATGGGATGGGGATGTGGCACACGCATCCTCCCATCCATCTGCCACACGCTCAACCCACCCACACCAATGCTTGAAGCGTCTCACATTGCAATCATCACTCAATTACGCATTGGTGTTTTGCCTTCACAGGAGAAGAGATGCAAGAACGCCCGGGAAAGGGCACGCACCGGAGGGGGCCCGCCACACCAGGTGGTTCTGACGGACGCCGAGGTGGACGCATTGGAGATCAGCCACACGGTACATTGCCTGTCCGTGGCGGATGGCGAGGCTGGGTCTGCAGAAATGTCTGGTAAGGGAAAGCTGACACTCAGCACTCATGATCGCGAATGATCTTAGCATCACCTGGCATCTGCCGCACCGCAACATTTGTCCACATGCCTGATATTGCCCTCTGTTCTCTTGCAGGGCCGTCTGCGAGCGCCGTGTCCGTTGAGGGCGATTCCTCAGACGACATGCCGGTCTCTGAGGGGGCATCGTCACATATGAGCCTAGCATCCACCAGCGCAGATACACACACCTCGGTGGGTTCCCCCCACCTCAATTAGTTGGGATTGCACATGGTGAGTCACCGCGCACATGTGAGCATGAGCAGACCCTGGTGGCAGGGTCAGCCGCGGAGGATCCGCGTCGGTGGGAGCACTCTTCTCCAGGCTCTGCTCAGCCGGACCCAGATGCTGAACCCAGGGGGCCACCAGTCAAAAGGAGAGTCGTCGAGGGGCACCAGCACATTGCTGAGGTACTGGGAGAGGTGCCACGCGCACTCTCCACAATCACGCAGAGGATGGAGGAGTCCAACTCCTGCATGAGGGGAATGGTGGCACAGGTACAGGAGGGTATCGCCGAGATAGTGTCGCAGGGACGTGAAGGCATCTCTGAGATAGTGTCGCGGGTAGGTGCGGGAATGTCTGCGGTGGAGGACAGGCTAGCCTCCCTCGAGCGTCAAGCACAGCTCAACATTGAGTCCATGCAGGCCCTGACAACGGCTGTTCGGATTCAGGGTGAGCAACATTCTGCCGCCATAAACAGGTTGACAGATACATTGGAGGTGGCCTTGCAAGGTCTCACACAGGTCATCCAAACTGCCGTCCAGCAGGGTGGAAGGGGTGATGTGGGCCTAGGCCATGAGAGGGAAGATGGTGAACGCAGACATGGAAGTGGGGACGCTACTCAAGGTGCCCCCACGTCTCACCCGTTGCCCCCCTCTCAACCAGTGCCCGCAATGGTGCCTCCTCTCCAGGTGGCCGAGTCTGCCCCTGCACAGGTGCAGGAGGAGCAGTCTGTGGAGGTGCCCTCACGGGCACCGAAACCCAGGGGGCGTTGGCCCAAAGCATCTACCCGGTCAGGGCACGAACAGGAGCGACCTGCCACTACCTCTGCTGGAGCCACAGGGGTAGCACCATGTAGGGGTTCCCGAAAACGTAAAGCAAAGGTTTTTTGAACACAAAGGGAATGCACCAGGGTGTCTGACAAATTGTTATGTTTTTATTTCTAGTCCTTGAATGCACATACACAATAAACACAATTGTTCTCACCACTGCTGCCACCTCTTGTCCATTCTTCAGCGGCTTGTTCAATAGGTCCCTTCCGTGCGCCTCATCATGACGACGAACACCTGGTCCCACCCATTGGGCATAATACGGTGGGTGCAGGAGTACAGGCACCACTCTTATGTGGAGGGGGCTGGTATGGACCCTCGTCTGTGCACGTGATGAGATGTGAACGCCTCAGACAGTGTGATGTTAGGAGAACCGTTGGCATATGAGTGCCTCCCTAGCCTGACGAGCATCCAGGTGAGCCGGTGTTCGGCCCATGGGTCGTTCCTCCTCCTCTCGCTCGTACTCCACCTCCTCCTCCTCCTCCTCCTCCTCCTCATCGTCGTCCTCAATGTGGGTGGCGGGTGTGCATGGGGCCTCCTCCAGCGGAACCCCTCTCTGTTGTGCCATGTTGTGCAGGGCACAGCAGACAACTATAATTCGTCCCACTCGGAGTGGCGTGTATTGGAGCGCTCCCCCAGAACGATCAAGGCACCTGAAGCGCATCTTGAGCAGCCCTATAGCCTGCTCAATTGTAGACCTGGTAGCAGTGTGGCTGTCATTATATCGACGCTGCGGCTCGGTGATGGGGTTCCTCAGAGGTGTCATAAGCCACGTGTGCAGGGGATATCCCTTGTCGCCGAGGAGCCAGCCATTGCCGGCGTTGGGTGCATGGAAGAGGGGCGGGACGGTGGACTCCCTGAGGACGAAGGCATCGTGGCAGCTGCCAGGGTATCTGGCGCACACGTGTAGGAATCTCTGGCGGTGGTCACAGATGAGCTGGGCGTTCATGGAGTGATACCCCTTCCTGTTGATGAACAGTCCTGGCTCGTGTGGAGGTGCTCGTATTGCTCTTTGGGTGCAATCGATTACACTCTGCACCCGTGGGAAGCCAGCCACAGCATGGAATCCAACCGCCCTCTCCATCTGGCTGCGCTCATCCATGGCGAAGTTGATGTAGTGCGAGGCCCTGCGGAACAACCCATCGGTGACCTGCCTTATGCACTTGTGTGCAGACAACTGAGAGACCCCGGTGATGTCCCCGGTGGCACCCTGGAAGGATCCGGAGGCGAAGAAGTTGAGGGCAGTGGTGACTTTGACGGCGACGGGTAAGAAGATGCTGCTTGGTCCATCCGGGAGCAGCTCGTCATTAAGGAGGCTGCAGATGTCGGCGACTACCTGGCGAGTGACTCTGAGCCTCCGTATGCACTGCTCCTCAGAGAGGCCCATGAAGCTGAGCCTCGGTCTGTAGACCCTGGGCGGAGGGTAGTGCCTCCTGTGGTTGCCCTCCCTCCTGCTGTGCAGGTGGATGTGCCACAGCACCGTGTTGTGGGGATCCACGTCTCTGAGGCGGACGGCGTGGACTGTGAGGCTGCTGGGGCTGGTGATGCTGTTCATCCTCCGAGGATGTCAAGGTGGCCCCCATCTGGCAGGTGTAGGTCTGAGGGGTTGTGCACGGTCGGTAAGTGTGTCCTCGCACAGGGGCTGCGGTTCCATGTCGGTGAATCTTCTTGCTTGGAGGAGGGTGGTGGAGGGCAGGCGTTGCCCAATGTTACAGAGTGTCCTCCTGCGTTGGTGAAGGCTCTCCCCCCCCCCCCCCCCCACCTGTGGAATGCACCTTGCCAGCTGCCACAGGCTGCTGGCTGCAACACGTCCGCTTGGAGTGAGAGTGTTTCCCCCAGTATGGGAAACAGTCTCAGTTCAAGGTAAAATCCCACCCTTCCTAATTAAACAGCTCAATCAGGTCAGTTAATGACCTGAAATAGCTAAATAAATACTCTCAAGTGGAACCCCGCTGGCTTTAATTGCCTGCGGGATTCCCACCAGCGGGGGCTGCGCGCGCACGCCGGCACGTCAGCGGGGAACCCGGAAGTGGGCGGGATCGAGGCGGGATCTGGTCGGGCTCCTGCATTTCACGATTTTCGAGGCCCCCCCGCCGAGAACGCACCCGATAGCGGGTGCTAAAATCGGGCCCATGGAGTTAGATCAGCCATGATCTTATCAAATGGCGGAGCAGGCACAAGGGGCTGAATGGCCTACTCCTGTTCCCATGTCCCTATTCCCTTAGTGTCCAAAAATCTATCGATCTCAGTCTTGAATATACTCAACAACTGAGCATCCACAGCCCTCTGGGATAGAGAATTCCAAAGATCCACAACCCTTATTTCCTTATCTCAGTCCTAAATGGCTGACTCCTAGGGATCGATTTTCACACCCCCGAGCGGGTGCGTTCATGGCGGGAGGGCTGCGAAAATCGGGGATTCCCGGGACGGGTCTGGGGCCCGGCTCCAACCCACCCACTTCCTGGTCCCCTGCATGTGGGACTCCCGCTGGCAATTAAAGCCGTCGGGATGCCACTTAAGGTAATTATTTAGGTACTTCAGGTCATTTAGAGACCTGATTAACGTGATATTTTAGGAGGGGTGGGATTTTCCAAACAACTGGGACTGTTTCCCGTACTGGGGGAAACACTCCCAGTTGAAATGGACGTGTTGCAGCTGTCAGCCTGTGGCAGCTGCAAAGATCCATTTGACAGGTAGGGGGGGAGACCCTCACTCATTGCAGGAGGCCACTCTGTCACTTTGGACAAAGTTTGGCCTCCACCACCCTCCTCCTAACAATAAAATTTACCAACTTGCACACTTACCCTGGTGTCCAGACACATTTACCTACCTTGCGGACCCCCTCAAATGTGCATCTTCTGGATGGGGGCCGCCGTAGCTGCAGTCATGACCTCCTCGGAGGGCGAACAGCATCACCAGCCTCGCCGGCCACGCCGTCCACCTCTGACACGTGGAGCCCCACAACACAGTGCTGTGACACATCCACCTGCACAGCAGGAGGGAGGGCAAAGGCAGAGAGAGATGCATCGCAGAGGGCACTACCCTCGCCACAGGGTCTACAGACTGAGGCTCAGCTTCCTGGACCTCACTGAGCAGCAGTGCACACGGAGGCTCAGAGTCACTCGACATGTAGTCGTGGACATCTGCAGGCTCCTTCATGCCGAGCTGCTCCCGGCTGGCCCGAGCACCATCTTCTTACCTGTCGCTGTCATAGTCACCACTGCCCTCAACAACTTCTCCTCCGCATCCTTCCAGGGTGCCACTGGGGACATCGCCGACGTCTCTCAGTCGTCTGCATAAAAAAGCCCTGCAAATACATCTACACCCACTCTGCAGTGACACAATGGGTGGCATCAGGTGTGGGTCTTCATAGTGATCCTCAGGAAAGGGAATAATTGCACAAACCAGACAAGATTCGCAAAGACGTGGCAGTAGTGGTGACAATATAATATGTAATGTGAGTTGATCAGAAATTCAATATAAGTAAAAACCATGGCAAACCCTCAAACACACTTGTGCATCCCCTTCATGCTCACGACACATTTGCCTTACGCTTCCTACTGCACATATGTGATGCATGCCCTGTGGCTGCAGCATAGGTAGTGGCAGGTTGAGTGAGGCTGACTGTGAAAGAGATGCATCGGAGGGTGAGTATGAAATAGAGCCATGAGATTGTATGAGGATTGGGTTGAGTGGTAGTGGTGGGATGAGTACTGGCGAGGTGAGTAAGTGCAGGTAAGATGAGGATGAGCTTTGAGTGGGTGTGAGGAGTAATGTGATAGAGTAGTGTTGGCAGTGCAGAAGGAGATGTGAGGTGGGGGCGGTGATGTGGCAGATGGAGTGTAGGGGAATGAGTAAGTGTACTCACTTCGGCTGACCTACTTAGGTCATTGAAGCGCCTCCTGCACTGTATGCAGGTGTGGGATATGTTGGTGGTGCAGGTGACTTCCTCTGCCACCTCGAGCCAGGCCTTCTTGGTGGCAAGGCAGGCCGCTTCCTCCCGCCCGCCGGGGGGAAGATCTCTGTCCTCCCCCTCCTCCTCACCCCATCCAGTAAGACCTGGAGTGAGGCAATCATTAAACCTGGGAGCAGCCTTCCCCCAGGGCTGCTCCATGCTGTAATTTTTCCTATTTCCTGCAGCAGCAGTCAGTGGAGGACTGCCCCTTTAAATAGGGCTCCTCCAGCTGACAGCCTATGCTGTGCGTGTGCAGTCCGCCTGCTGCGCAGATTTCCAGCGCGAAACCCGGAAGCCCAGGTAAGTGGCTGCAATTAGCCTGCAATTGCGTGCGGAGCACCCCGATTTCACTGGGCGCGTTACCCACGCGCCCAGTCGACCCCCTGCTGCGAACCCACCGCCTTCCTAATATCGGGCCCCTTATCTTGAGACTATGACCCCTAGTTCTAGATTCTCCAGCCAGGGGAAACAGCCTCAGCATCTACCCTGTCAAGCCCTCTTAAGAATTTTATACGTTTCAATGAGATCACCTCTCATTTGGACTGAAAGCTGATAAATCCCCAGGACCTGATAATCTGCATCCCAGAGTACTAAAAGAGGTAGCCATGGAAATAGTGGATGCATTAGTTGTCATCTTCCAAAATTCTATAGATTTTGGAACAGTTCCTGCAGATTGGAGAGTGGCAAATGTAACCCCACTATTTAAAAAAGGAGGGAGAGAGAAAACAGAGAACTACTGACCGGTTAGCCAAACATCAGTAGTAGGGAAAATGCTAGAATCTATTATAAAGGATGTGATAACAGGACACTTTGAAAATATCAACAGGATTAGACAAAGTCAACATGGATTTATGAAAGAGAAATCATGTTTGACAAACGTACTGGAATTTTTTGAGGATGTAAATAGTAGAATAGATAAGGGAGAACCAGTGGATGTGGTTTATTTGGATTTTCAGAAGGCCTTTGATAAAGTCCCACATAAGAGGTTAGTGTGCAAAATTAAAGTACATGGGATTGGGGGTAATATACTGGCATGGATTGAAAATTGGTTAACAGACAGGAAACGGAGAGTAGGAATAAATGTTTCTTTTTCGGGCGGGGTTGGGGAGGTGGCAGGCAGCGAAGGTTCACCAGACTGATCCCTGCGATGGCAGGACTGTCGTATGAGGAGAGATTGGGTCGACTCGGCCTGTATTCACTCGAGTTTAGAAGAATGAGAGGGGATCTCATTGAAACATATAAAATTCTGACAGGGCTAGACAGACTGGATGCAGGGAGGATGTTTCCCCTGGCTGGGGGGGTCCAGAACGAGGGGTCACATTCTCAAGATATGGGGTAGGACATTTAGGACTGAGATGAGGAGAAATTTCTTCACTCAGAAGGTGGTGAACCTGTGGAATTCTCTACCACAGAAGGCTGTGGAGGCCAAGTCACTGAATATATTTAAGAAGGAGCTAGATAGATTTCTAGACACAAAAGGCATCAAGGGATAAGGGGAGAGAGCAGGAATATGGTATTGAGATAGAGGATCAGCCATGATCATATTGAATGACGGAGCAGGCTTGAAGGGCCGAATGGCCTACTCCTGCTCCTATTTTCTGTATTTCTATGTTTCTTCTAAACTCAGAAGAATATAGGCCCTTTTTGCTCAATCTCTTCTCAGAAGACAACCCTCTCATCCCAGGAATCGTAGAATAGTTACAGCACAGAAGGAGGCCATTCGGCCCTTTCAGCCCATGCCGGCGCTGTGTAAGAGCAATCCAGTTGGTCCCAATCCCCCGCTCTTTCCCCATAGTGAATCAAACTAGTGAACCTTCGTTGCACCCCCTCGAAGGCAAGTATATCCTTCCTTAGGTAAGGAGAGCAAAACGGTACACAGTACTCCAGGTGTGGTCTCACCAGAGCTCTATATAATTGCAGCATGACCTCCTTACTCTTATACTTCAACCCCCTTGCAATAAAGGTTAATATACCATTTGCCTTCCTAATTGCTTGCTGTACCTGCATGTTAACTTTCTGTGATTCATGTACAAGAACACCCAAATCCATCTGGATACCTACATTTCTTGGTCTCTCACCTTTTAAAAAATATTCTGCTTTTCTATTTTTTCTACCAAAGTGAATAACCTCACATTTCCCCACATTATACTCCATCTTTCACCTTCTCGCCCACTCACTTAACCTGTATATATCCCTTTACAGTCTCTGTGTTCTGACGAAGGGTCATCGACCTGAAACGTTAATTCGGTTTCTTTCTACACAAACGCTGCCTGACTTGCTGAGTATTTCCAAAATTTTCTGGTTTTATTTTAGATATAGAAACATAGAAAATAGGAGCAGGAGTAGGCCATTCGGCACCTCGAGCCTGCTCCACCATTCAATATGATCATGGCTGATCCTCTATTTCAATACCATATTCCTGCTCTCTCCCCATACTCCTTGATGCTTTTTGTGTCTAGAAATCTATCTAGCTCCTTCTTAAATATATTCAGTGACTTGGCCTCCACAGCCTTCTGTGATAGAAAATTCCACAGGTTCACCACCCTCTGAGTGAAGAAATTTCTCCTGATCTCAATCCTAAATGACCTACCCCGTATCTTGAGACTGTGACCCCTCGTTCTAGACCCTCCAGCCAGGGGAAACATCCTCCCTGCATCCAGTCTGTCTAGCCCTGTCAGAATTTTATATGTTTCAATGAGATCCCCTCTCATTCTTCTAAACTCGAGTGAATACAGGCCGAGTCGACCCAATCTCTCTTCGTACGACAGTCCTGCCATCCCAGGAATCAGTCTGGTGAACCTTCGCTGCACTCCCTCTATGGCAAGTATTTCCTTTCTTAGGTACGGAGATCAAAACTGCACACAATGCTCCAATTGTGGTCTCACCAAGGCCCTGTATAACTGCAGTAAGACATCCTTGCTCCTGTGCTCAAATCCTCTTGCAGTGAAGGCCAACATACCATTTGCCTTCCTAACTACTTGCTGCACCTGCATGTTTGCTTTCAGTGACTGGTGTACAAGGACACCCAGGTCCCTTTGTACATCAACATTTCCCAATCTAACACCATTTATATAATACTCTGCCTTTCCGTTTTTCCTTCTGAAGTGGTTACCTTCACATTTATCTACGTTATACTGTATCTGCCATGTATTTGCCCACTCACTCAACTTGTCTAAATCGCCTTGAAGCCTCTTTGCATCCTCCTCACCACTCACAATCCCACCACAGCTTTGTGTCATCTGCAAACTTGGAAATATTGGGCTCGATTTTAGGATCGTGTTTCCGGCGGGTTCCCAGCGGGGTGGCCCCGAAAATCCCGATATCCGGTCACGTGACCGGATCGCGACGAAATCCCGGCCACTTCCGGGTACCGCGCTGACGTGCGGGGCTGCGCGCGCAAGCCCCGCTGGTGGGAATCCCGCAGGCAATTAAAGCCAGCGGGGTTCCACTTGAGAGTACTTACCTTGCTCGTTGTGGTCAGTTAATGAGCTGAAGCAGCTGTCAAAAGAGGAAGTGTGGGATTTTCGGTTCAAGGCAGTGAGTTTCCCACACTGGGGGAAACAGTCTCCCTCCAACCAGGCGTGTTGCAGCCAGCAGCCTGTGGCAGGTGCCAAGGTGCGCTCCACGGGGGAGAGCCGTCACCCACGCAGGAGGCCACCGCATCACATAGGGCAACCCCTGCCCTCCACCACCCCCCGCCAAGCCAGAGGACAGACCGACACGAAACCGCAGCCCCAGTCCGAGGAACCACACACCTACCCTGCACAACCCCTCAGACCAACACCTGCCAGTTGGGTGGTGTGTGGAGACCCTCGGAGGACGAAGAGCATGACCAGAACCAGCAGCCTCGCAGTCCACGCCGTCCGCCGCATGGACGTGGATCCCCCCAACACGGTGTTGTTGGACGCCCACCTGCACAGCAGGAGGGAGGGCTACCGCAGAGAGAGACGCGTCGCAGAGGGCACTACCCTCGCCACAGGGTCCACAGACCAAGGCGCAGCTCCCCGGACCTCTCCGAGCAGCAGTGCACAGGGAGGCGCAGATTCGCTCGACATGTAGTCGTGGAGATCTGCAGCGTCTTTCATGCCGAGCTGCTCCTGGCTGGCCCCAGCACCAACTGCTTACCTGTCGCTGGCAAAGTCACCACTGCCCTCCACACCTTCTCCTCCGCATCCTTCCAGGGTGCAGCCGGCTACACCGCCGATGTCTCTCAGTCGTCTGCACGGACGAGCCCTGCAAATACACCTGCACCTACTCTGCAGTAACACGATGGGTGGCATCAGTGGTGGGTCCTCATAGTGATACCCAGGAGCGGGCATTATTGGACACAACGGACAGGATTCGCGGAGACATGGCAGTGGTGGTGTCAATATAATGTGTGCTGTTTGTTGCTCTGAAATTCAATATGGGTAACACCCATGACAAACCCTCAGACACCCTTGTGCACCCCCTTCATGCTGACAAGACGTTGGCGGGGGGTGGTGGAGGGCAGGGGTTGCCCTATGTGACGCGGTGGCCTCCTGCGTGGGTGACGGCTCTCTCCCGTGGAGCGCACCTTGGCACCTGCCACAGGCTGCTGGCTGCAACACGCCTGGTTGGAGGGAGACTGTTTCCCCCAGTGTGGGAAACTCACTGCCTACTGCACATATGTGATGCATGCCCTGTGGCTGCAGCACAGGTGGTGGCAGGTTGAGTGAGGCTGGCCGTGAGGGAGATGCACGAGAGGGTGAGTATGGGATGGAGCAATGAGATTGTATGAGGATTGGGTTGCGTGTTAGTGGCAGGGTGAGTACTGGCGAGGTGAGTAGGTGGAGGTAAGATGAGGATGGGGTGTGAGTGGGTATGAAGGGTGATGTGACAGAATAGTGTTGGCGGTGCCGAAGGAGATGTGGGGTGGGGGCAGTGTTGTGGCAGACGGAGTGTAGGGGAAAGACTTCGTGTTCTCACTGCGGCTGACCTACTTAGGTCATTGCAGCGCCGCCTGCACTGTATGCAGGTGGGCGATATGTTGGTGGCGCAGGTGACCCCCTCTGCCACCTCGAGCCAGGCCTTCTTGGTGGCAGAGGCAGACCGCTTCCTCCCGCCCGCCGGGGGGAAGATCTGTGTCCTCCCCCTCCTCCTCACCCCATCTGATGATACCTGGGGTGAGGCATCATTAAACTGGGAGCAGCCTTGCCCCTGGGCTGCTCCATGCTGCAATTTGTCCCATTGGTTGCAGCATCTGTCAGTGGAGGACTGCCCCTTTAACTAGAGAGCCTCCAGCTGACAGATCGTACTGCGCATGCGCAGCCCGACCGATGCGCAGGCCAGCGCCGTGGACCCCGGAGGAGCAGGTAATTGATTCCTATTAGTGGGTTGCCTGCTACGATCGCGCGGGCAACCCACTAATTTCGCCGAGCGTGTTGGCCACGCTCCCGGAGGACCACCCGCTGGGAACCCGCAGGCCTGCTAAATTCGGGCCCATTGCATTTAGTTCCCTCATCCAAATCATTGATATATATTGTGAATAGCTGGGGCCCAAGCACTGATCCCTGCGGTACCCCACTAGTCACTGCCTGCCACCCTGAAAAAGACCCATTTATTCCTACTCTCTGTTACCTGTCTTTTAACCAATTTTCAATCCATGAAAGTATATTACCCCCAATCCCATATGCTTTAATTTTGCACATTAACCTCTTGTGTGGGACCTTATCAAAAGCCTTCTGAAAATCCAAATACACCACATCCACTGGCTCTCCCTTATCTATTCTACCAGTTACATCCTCAAAAAATTCCAATACGTTTGTCAAACATGATTTCCCTTTCAGAGCTGGTTGGGGATTTTAGGAGTAGGGGGCACAGTCTAAAGATTAGAGCCAGACCTTTCAGGAGCAAGATTATAAAACATTTCTACACACAAAGGGTTGTAGAAGTTTGGAACTCTCTTCTGCAAACGGCAATTGATAATATCTCAATTGCTAAATTTAAATCTGAGATAGATAGCTTTTTGGCAACCAAAGGTATTAAGGGATATGGGCCAAAGGCAGGTATATGGAGTTAGATCACAGATCAGCCATGATCTTATCAAATGGCGGAGCAGGCACGAGGGGCTGAATGGCCTACTCCTGTTCCTATGTTCCTTTGTTCCTATGTTAAATCCATGTTGACTTTGTCTAATCCCGTTGATATTTTCTAAGTGCCCTGTTATCACATCCTCTATAATAGATTCTAGCATTTTCCCTTCTACAGATGTTAGGCTAACCAGTCTGTAGTTCCCTGTTTTCTCTCTCCCTCCTTTTTCAAATAGTGGGGTTATATTCGCCACCCTCCAATCTGCAGGAACTGTTCCATAATCTATTGAATTTTGGAAGATGACAACCAATGCATCCATTATTTCCATGGCTACCACTTTTAGTGCTCTGGGATGCAGATTATCAGGCCCTGGGGATTTATCGGCTTTCAGTCCCATTAATTTCTCCAGCACTATTTTTTTACTAATACTAATTTCCTTTAATTCCTCCTTCTCTCTAGACCCTTGGTTCCCTAGCATTTCTGGGAAGTTATTTGTGTCCTCTTCCGTGAAGACAGAACCAAAGAATTTGTTTAATTGCTCTGCCATTTCCTTGTTCCCCATTATAAATTCTCCAGTTTCTGACTATAAGGGACCCACATTTGTCTTCATTAATCTTTTTCTTTTTACATACTTGTAGAAGCTTTTATGTTTCTTGCAAGTTTACTCTCATACTCTATTTTTCCCCTCTTAATCAATCTCTTGGTCCCTTTTTGCTGAATTCTAAACTGCTCCCAATCCTCAGGCTTGCTACTTTTTTCTGGCAACTTTATATGACTCCTCTTTAGATTTAATACTATCCTTAATTTCTTTTGTTAGCCATGGTTGGGCCGTATTTCCTTTTGTGTTTATGCGCCAGAAAGGAATGTATAACTGTTGCAATTCATGCATTTGTTCCTTAAATGTTAGCCATTGCCTGTCCACCGTCATGCCTTTTAATGAAGCTCCCCAATCTATCATAGCCAACTCACTCCTCATACTTTCGTAGTTTCCTTTGTTTAGATTTAGGACCCTAGATTCGGATTGAACTACTTCACTTTCCATCTTAATGAAGAATTCTATCATGTTATGGTCACTCTTCCCTAAAGGACCCCACACAATAAGATTATTAATTAACCCCTTCTCATTGCACAATACCCAATCTAGGATAGCCTGTTCCCTAGTTGGCTCCTCAACGTACTGGTCTAAAAAACCATCTCGTACACACTCCAGGAATTCATCCTCCACAGTATTATTGCTAATTTGGTTTGGCCAGTCTATATGTAGATTAAAGTCACCATGATTATTGTAGTACCCTTGTTACATGCATCTCTAATTTCCTGTTTGATGCCGTCCCCTACATTACCACTACTGTTTGGAGGCCTATAGACAACTCTCACCAGTTTTCTGCCCCTTGGTGCTTCTTAACTCCATCCAGACTGATTCTACATCTTGATTTTCTGAGCCAATATCCTTTCTCACTATTGCTCTGATTTCATCCTTTACTAACAACGCCACCCTACCTCTTTTTCCTTTTTGCCTGTCCTTCCTAAATATCGAATACCCTTGGATATTCAGCTCCCAGCCTTGGTCACCCCTGCAGCCATGTCTCCGTAATCGCAATTATATTGTATCCATTTACATCTATTTGCGCTGTTAATTCATCTACGTTATTAAGAATGCTTTGTGCATTCAGATACAGTGCCTTTAGATTTGTCTTTTTAACATCTTAACATTTTTTTGTACTATGGCCCTATTTGTCTTATTACCATTTTTTCTTACTCAGACCCTATTTGTTAGTGCACTCCTTTGTTTGTGTCAGGAAGGGACAGAGCGTACAATCTGGTTATCCCTACCCTAATCACTTTCCTGCACTGCTTCCTTGTCTTTTCTCTATAGCATTCTAGATTTCTCTCTGGCGGGACCCACCCCTCCCACCCCCCTTATTTAGTTTAAAGCCCTATCTACCTCCCTAGTTATTAGATTCGCTAGAACTCTGGTCCCAGCATGGTTCAGGTGTAGTCCGTCCCAATGGAACAGCTCTCTCCCCAGTAATGATGCCAGTGCCCCACGAATCGAAACCCACTTCTCCCACACCAATCTTTGAGTCACCCATTCATCTCCCTGATCCTATTGACCCTGTGCCAATTTGCTCATGGCTCAGGTGGTAATCCAGAGATTATTACCTTTGTCATTCTGCTTTTTAATCACTCTTTGCGTCCTCTTCACACCTTACTTTCCCACCTAGCTTTGTAATGTAAAAAAACTTGGATACATCACACTCGGTCGCCTCATCTAGTGATAGACTTCAAGAGGATATAGACAGGCTGGTGGAATGGGTGGACATGTGGCAGGTGAAATTTAACGCAGAGAAGTGTGAAGTGATACATTTTGGTAGGAAGAACGAGGAGAGGCAATATAAACTAAAGGTACAATTCTAAAGGGGGTGCAGGAACAGAGAGACCTGGGGGATATATGTGCACAAATCGGTGAAGGTGGCAGGGCAGGTTGAGGAAGTGGTTAAAAAAGCACATGGGATCCTGTGCTTTATAAATAGAAGCATAGAGTACAAAAGCAAGGAAGTAATGATGAACCTTTATAAAACACTGGTTCGGCCACAACTGGAGTATTATGTCCAATTCTGGGCACCGCACTTTAGGAAGGATGTGAAGGCTTTAGAGAGGGTACAGAAAAGATTTACTAGAATGGTTCCAGGGATGAGGGACTTCAATTACGTGGGTAGACTGGAGAAGCTGGGATTGTTTTCCTTAGAGCAGAGAAGGTTGAGAGAAGATTTAATAGAGGTGATCAAAATCATGAGGGGTCTAGACAGAGTAGAGAGAATCTGTTCCCATTGGCAGAAGGGTCGAGAACCAGAGGACACAGATTTAATTTAATTGGCAAAAGAACCAAAGATGACATTAGGAAAAACTTTTTTATGCAGTGAGTCGTTAGGATCTGGAATGTACTGCCTGAAGGGGTGGTGGAGGCAGATTTAATTGTGGCTTTCAAAAGGGAATTGGATAAATACTTGAAGGAAAAAAATTGCAGGGCTACGGGGAAAGGGCGGGGAGTGGGACTAGCTGGATTGCTCTTGCAGAGAGCCGGCACAGGCTCAACAGGCCGAATGACCCCTTTCTGTGCTGTAACCATTCAATGTCCCTATGATTCTAAGTCATTGATATATATTGTAAACAGCTGAGGCCCCTGCACTGATCCTTGCGGCACCCCACTAGTTACAACCTGCCAACCCAAAATGACCCCTTTACTCGTGTACTCTGTTTTCTGTCCGTTAACCAATCCTCAATCCATGCTAATATATTACCCCCAATCCCATGAGCCCTAATCTTGTGTAACAATCTCTTGTGTGGCACCTTATCGAATGCCTTTTGAAAATCCAAATATACTACATCCACTGGTTCCTTCTTATCTATCTTGCTTGTTAGACCCTCAAAAAAACTGTAATAGATTTATCAAACACAATTTCCCTTTCATAAAACAGTGTTGACTCTGTCTAATCATATCATGATTTTCTAAATTCCCCTTTACTACGTCCTTAATAATAGATTCTAGCATTTTCCCTACTACTAATGTCAGGCTAACTGGCCTGTAGTTCCCTGTTTTCTCTCTCCCTCCTTTCTTGAATAGCGGGGTTACATTTGCTACCTTTCAATCAACGAGGACCATTCTAGAATCTAGAGAATTCTGGAAGATCAAAACCAATGCATCCACTATCTCTGCAGCCACCTCTTTTAAAACCCTAGGATGTAGGCCATCAGGTCCAGGGGATTTGTCGGCTTTTAGACCCATTAATTTCTCCACTACGTTTTATTTACTAATCTTAATGACTTTAAGTTCCTCACTCTCATTAGACCCTTGGTTCCCCAATATTTCCAGTATATTTTTTGTGTCTTCTCCTCTGAAGACAGTTACAAAATATTCGGTTAACATCTCTGCCATTTCTTTATTCGTCATTATAATTTCTCCTGTCTCTGCCTCTAAGAGACCCACGTTTATTTTGGCTAATCTCTTCCTTTTTACATACTTGTAGAAGCTCTCGCAATCTATTTTTATATTTCTTGCTAGTTTACTCTCGTATTCGATTTTATTCTTTTTATATCAATTTCTTGAAGGGGTGTAACATTTGCAATCCTCCAGTCCAACCCATATCTCAGGAGGATTGGAAGATTGTGGTCAGAGCCTCCGCAATTTCCACCCTTACTTCCCTCAGTAACCTTGGATGCATCCCATCTGGACCGGGTGACTTTTCTACTTTGAGTACTGACAATCTTATAAGTACCTCCTTTTTATCTATTTCTATCCTATCCAGTATCGCTACTACCTCTCCCTTTACTGCTACAATGGTAGCATCCTCTTCTCTAGTAAAGACGGATGCAAAGTATTCATTTAGTACTTCAGCCATGCCCAGCATGGGTTTGTGAAAGGTAGGTCGTGCCTGACAAATCTGATTGAATTTTTTGAAGAGGTGACTAAAGTAGTGGACAGGGAAATGTCAATGGATGTTATTTATATGGACTTCCAGAAGGCATTTGATAAGGTCCCACATAAGAGACTGTTAGCTAAGATAGAAGCCCATGGAATCAAGGGAAAGTACGGACTTGGTTAGGAAATTGGCTGAGCGAAAGGCAACAGAGAGTAGGGATAATGGGTAGGTATTCACATTGGCAGGATGTGACTAGTGGAGTCCCGCAGGGATCTGTCTTGGGGCCTCAATTATTCACAATATTTATTAACGACTTAGATGAAGGCATAGAAAGTCTCATATCTAAGTTTGCCGATGACACAAAGATTGGTGGCACTGTAAGCAGTGTAGAGGAAAACATAAAATTACAAATGGATATTGATAGATTAGGTGAATGGGCAAAACTGTGGCAAATGGAATTCAATGTAGACAAATGTGAGGTCATCCATTTTTGATCAAAAAAGGATAGAACAGGGTACTTTCTAAATGGTAAAAAGTTAAAAACAATGGATGTCCAAAGGGACTTAGGGGTGCAGGTACATAGATCATTGAAGTGTCATGAACAGGTACAGAAAATAAACAATAAGGCTAATGGAATGCTGGCCTTTATATCTAGAGGACTGGAGTACAAGGGGGCAGAAGTTATGCTGCAGCTATACAAAACCCTGGTTAGACCGCACCTGGAGTACTGTGAACAGTTCTGGGCACCGCACCTTCGGAAGGACATATTGGCCTTGGAGGTTTACTAGAATGATACCCGGACTTCAAGGGTTAAGTTACGAGGAGAGATTACACAAATTGGGGTTGTATTCTCTGGAGTTTCGAAGGTTAAGGGGTGATCTGATCGAAGTTTATAAGATATTAAGGGGAACGGATAGGGTGGCTAGAGAGAAACTATTTCCACTGGTTGGGGATTCTAGGAGTAGGGGGCACAGTCTAAAAATTAGAGCCAGACCTTTCAGGAGTGAGATTAGAAAACATTTCTACACACAAAGGGTTGTAGAAGTTTGGAACTCTCTTCCTCAAACAGCAATTGATACTAGCTCAATTGCTAAATTTAAATCTGAGATAGATAGCTTTTTAGCAACCAAAGGTATTAAGGGATATGGGCCAAAGGCAGGTATATGGAGCTAGATCACAGATCAGCCATGATCTTATCAAATGGCGGAGCAGGCATGAGGGGCTGAATGGCCTACTCCTGTTCCTATGTTCCTATGTTCCCTCTGCCTCCATAAGAAAATCCTCTTTTTTTGTCACTAATCAGTTCCACCCTTCCTTTGACTACCCTTTTACTATTTATATGTTTGTAAAAGACTTATAGGTTTCCTTTTATGTTAGCTGGTAATCTATTCTCATACGCTTTCTTTGCCCCTCTTATTCTGTTTTTTAGATCTCCTCTGTACTTTCTGTATTCAGCCTGGTTCTCTACTGTATTATGACCTTACATTCGTCATAAGCCTCCTTTTTCTGTTTCATTTTAATCTCTATATCTTTAGTCATCCAGGGAGCTTTAGCTTTGGATGCCCTTCCTTTCCTCCTGGTAGGAACGTCTCTGCTCTGTACCTGAACCAATTCCTCCTTGAAGGCCTCCCATTATTCAATTATTGTTTTGCCTACCAATTTCTGATTTCCAATCCATCTGGGCAAGATCCCTTTTTAACTCATTGAAATTAGCCCTCCTCCAGTTAAGTATTTTCACATTTGATTGTTCCTTGTCCTTTTCCATAATCATTCTAAACCTAATGACATCATGATCACTATTCCCCAAATGCTCCCCCACTGAAACATGCTCCACTTGCCCCACTTCATTCTCCAGAACTAGATCCAGCAGTGCTTCTTTCCTCCTTCGGCTGGAAACGCAATGATCCAGAAAGCTCTCTTGTATACATTTCAGGAATTCCTCCCCCTCTTTGCCCTTTACACTGTTACTGCCCCAATCTATATTGGGATAATTGAAGTCCCCCATTATCACTACTCTTTAGGAACATAGGAACAGGAGTAGGCCGTTCAGCCCCTCGTGCCTGCTCCACCATTTGATAAGATCATGGCTGATTTGTGATCTAACTCCATATACCTGCTTTGGCCCATATCCCTTAATACCTTTGGTTGCCACAAAGCTATCTATCTCAGATTTAAATTTAGCAATTGAGCTAGTATCAATTGCAGTTTGCGGAAGAGAGTTCCAAACTTCTACCACCCTTTGTGTGTAGAAATGTTTTCTAATCTCACTCCTGAAAGGTCTGGTTCTAATTTTTAGACTGTACCCCTACTCCTAGAATCCCCAACCAGCAGAAATAGTTTCTCTCTATCCACCCTATCTGATCCCCTTAACCTTCTAAACTCTAGAGAATACAACCCAAATTTGTGTAATCTCTCCTCGTAACTTAACCCTTGAAGTCCGGGTATTATTCTAGTAAACCTACGCTGCACTCCCTCCAAGGCCAAGATGTCCTTCCGAAGGTGCGGTGCCCAGAACTGCTCACAGTACTCCAGGTGCGGTCTAACTCGACTTTTATATAGCTGCAACATAACTTCTGCCGCCTTGTACTCTTGACCTCTAGATATAAAGGCCAGCACTCCATCAGCCTTATTGATTATTTTCCGCACCTGTTCATGACACTTCAATGATCTATGTACCTGAACCCCTAAGTCCCTTTGGACATCCACTGTTTTTAACTTTTTACCATTTAGAAAGTACTCTGTTCTATCCTTTTTTGATCCAAAGTGGATAACCTCACGTTGGCTTACATTGAATTCCATTTGCCACAGTTTTGCCCATTCACCTAATCTATCAATATCCCTTTGTAATTTTATGTTTTCCTCTACATTACTTACAATGCCACCAATCTTTGTGTCATCAGCAAACTTAGATATAAGACTTTCTATGCCTTCATCTAAGTCATTAATAAATATTGTGAATAATTGAGGCCCCAAGACAGATCCCTGCGGGACTCCACTAGTCACATCCTGCCAATGTGAGTACCTACCCATTATCCCTACTCTCCGTCACCTTTCGCTCAGCCAACTTCCTAACCAAGTCCGTACTTTTCCTTCGATTCCATGGCTTCTATCTTAGCTAACAGTCTCTTATGTGGGACTTTATCAAATGCCTTCAGGAAGTCCATATAAATAACATCCATTGACATTCCCCTGTCCACTACTTTAGTCACCTCTTCAAAAAATTCAATCAGGTTTGTCAGGCACGACCTACCTTTCACAAATCCATGCTGGCTCTCTCTGATTAACTGAAAATTCTCGAGGTGTTCAGTCACCCTATCCTTAATTATAGACTCCAGCATTTTTCCCACAACAGATGTTAGGCTAACTGGTCTATAATTCCCTGGTTTCCCTCTCTTTCCTTTCTTAAAAAGTGCAGTGACACGTGCAATTTTCCAATCTAGAGGGACAGTTCCTGAATCTAGAGAAGTTTGAAAGATTATAGTTAGGGCATCTGCAATATGCTCACCTATTTCCTTTAAAATCCTGGGATGGAAACCATCTGGTCCTGGGGATTTGTCACTCTTCAGTGCTATTATTTTCTTCATTACTGTTGTTATACTTATGTTAATTTTATTGAGTCCCTGTCCCCGATTCAATATTAAATTTCTTGAGATTTCCGGCATGCTATCCTCTTTTTCTACTGTAAATACTGACGCAAAGTAATTGTTCAACATGTCCGCCATTTCCCCATTGTCAATGACAGTATCCCCACTTTCAGCTTTTAAGGGGCCAACACTGCTCTTTTTCCTAATATAACTATAAAAGTTCTTCGTATTAGTTTTGATATCCCTTGCAAGTTTCTTTTCATACTCTCTTTTTTGTAGCTCTTACTATCTGTTTTGTGACCCTTTGTTGATCTTTGTATCTTTCCCATTCGCCAGGATCTGTGCCATTTTTTGCCTTTTTGTGTGCCCTTTCCTTAGGTCTTGTACTGTCCCTTACCTCTTTAGTTGTCCATGGCTGTTTTTTTTGGCAAGTTGAGTTCTTGCCCCTCAGGGGTATAAACCAGTTCTGTATCTCGTTAAATGTTTCTTTAAACATTTCCTACTGATCATCAGTCGTTTTACCCATTAACAGATTTGCCCAGTTTACTGTGGACAGTCTCTGTCTCATCCCATTGAAGTTGGCCTTACCCAAGTCTTAGCAGCTAATTCACTTTTTTCTCTTTCAAACACTACCTTGAACTCGATCATGTTATGATCGCTATTGGATAGATGTTCATGCACAGTTAAGCTGTTAACTAAATCTGGTTCATTGCTCATTACTAAATCTGGTATGGCTTGCCCCCTTGTTGCCTCTAGGACATACTGCTGTAGAAACTATCCTGGACACACCCAAGAAATTCACTACCTTTCTGACAGTTGCTAGTCTGCTTTTCCCAATCTATGTGAAGGTTAAAGTCCCCCATTAAGACCACTATGCCTTTGTTACATGCTTTTCTAATCTCTGCATTTATACAATCTAGCACTTCAAAGCTGCTGCCAGGGTTCCTATACACAAGTCCCACTATAGTCTTAGATCCTTCCCCATTTCTCAGTTCAACCCATTAGGTCTCTGTTGGCTGCTTACCTCTCGTTAGATCCTCCTTTATCATTGAAGTGATTTCATCTCTAATCACTAAGGCTACTCCTCCTCCTCTTCCATTTTCCCTATCTCTCCTGTAGACCTTATAACCCGGTATATTTAGTTCCCAATCCTGACCATCCTGCAGCCATGTCTCAGTAATAGCTATCATGTCATACCTTCCAATTTGAATTTGAACCTGTAGTTCATTTAATTTATTCCTTATACTCCATGCATTTGTATATAGAACGCTTAGTTGGGCCACACACCCTATCCTGACCTTCAGCTTTGATGCTGGTTTAATCGCTTTACGCCTTCTAGTTTTCACTTTATCTGTAGTGCCTAAAGTACACTTTCTTTCTGCTGCTCTATGCTTTTCCCTTTCACTTGTTCTTGAACAACTGTTTGTACTATTTGTATTGTAAATTTACCCTGGGTCTTCCCCTCTCTTGCTGCTCTCAACTTTGCTCCCTTCTGACTCCCCGCTCAGGTTCCCATCCCCCTGCCACTCTACTTTAAACCTTCCCCAACAGCACCAGCAAACACCCCCGGCGAGGACATTGGTCCCGGTCCTGCTCGGGTGTAACCCGTCACGCTTGTACAGGTCCCACCTTCCCCAGAACTGGTCCCAATGTCCCAGGAATCTAAATCCCTCCCTCCTACATCATCTCTGCAGCCACGCATGCATCCAGTCTATTCTCCTGTTCCTATACTCACTAGCATGTGGCACTGGTAGTAATCCTGAGATCACTACCTTTGAGGTCCTGCTTTTTAATTTATCTCCTAACTCCTTAAATTCACCTTGCAGGACCTCATCCCTTTTTTTACCTATGTCGTTGGTACCGATATGGACCATGACGACTGGCTGTTCACCCTCCCCCTCCAGAATGTCCTGCAGCCGCTCCGTGACATCCTTGACCCTAGCACCAGGGAGGGAACATACCATCCTGGAGTCACGTTTGCAGCCGCAGAAACGCCTATCTGTTCTCCTTACAATTGAATCCCCTATCACTATAGCCCTGCCACTCTTCTTCCTCCCCTCATGTGCAGCAGAGCCACCCCTGGTGCCCCAAGAGCTTGGCTCTTGCTGCTTTCCCCTGAAATTATAGCTATTACTGAAACATGGCTAAGGGAGGGGCAGGACTGGCAGCTCAATGTTCCAGGATACAGATGCTATAGGAAAGATAGAGCAGGAGGTAAGAGAGGAGGGGGAGTTGCGTTCTTGATTAGGGAGAACATCACGGCAGTAGTGAGAGGGGATATATCCGAGGGTTCGCCCACTGAGTCTATATGGGTAGAACTGAAAAATAAGAAGGGAGAGATCACTTTGATAGGATTGTACTACAGACCCCCAAATAGTCAACGGGAAATTGAGGAGCAAATATGTAAGGAGATTACAGACAGCTGCAAGAAAAATAGGGTGGTAATAGTAGGGGACTTTAACTTTCCCAACATTGACTGGGACAGCCATAGCATTAGGGGCTTGGATGGAGAGAAATTTGTTGAGTGTATTCAGGAGGAATTTCTCATTCAGTATGTGGATGGCCCGACTAGAGAGGGGGCAAAACTTGACCTCCTCTTGGGAAATAAGGAAGGGCAGGTGACAGAAGTGTTAGTGAGGGATCACTTTGGGACCAGTGATCATAATTCCATTAGTTTTAAGATAGCTATGGAGAATGATAGGTCTGGCCCAAAAGTTAAAATTCTAAATTGGGGAAAGGCCAATTTTGATGGTATTAGACAGGAACTTTCAGAAGTTGATTGGGAGAGTCTGTTGGCAGGCAAAGGGACGTCTGGTAAGTGGGAGGCTTTCAAAAGTGTGTTAACCAGGGTTCAGGGTAAGCACATTGCTTATAAAGTGAAGGGCAAGGCTGGTAGAAGTAGGGAACCTTGGATGACTCGGGAGATTGAGGCCCTAGTCAAAAATAAGAAGGAGGCATATGACATGCATAGGCAGCTGGGATCAAGTGGATCCCTTGAAGAGTATAGAGATTGCCGGAGTAGAGTTAAGAGAGAAATCAGGAGGGCAAAAAGGGGACATGAGATTGCTTTGGCAGATAAGGCAAAGGAGAATCCAAAGAGCTTCAACAAATACATGAAGGGCAAAAGAGTAACTAGGGAGAGAGTAGGGCCTCTTAAGGATCAACAAGGTCATCTATGTGCGGAACCACAAGAGATGGGTGAGATCCTAAATGAATATTTCACATCGGTATTTACGGTTGAGAAAGGCATGGATGTTAGGGAACTTGGGGAAAATAATAGTGATGTCTTGAGGAGTGTACATATTACAGAGAGGGAGGTGCTGGAAGTCTTAACGCGCATCAAGGTAGATAAATCTCTGGGACCTGATGAAATGTATCCCAGGACGTTATGGGAGGTTAGGGAGGAAATTGCGGGTCCCCTAGCAGAGATATTTGAATCATCGACAGCTACAGGTGAGGTGCCTGAAGATTGGAGGGTAGCAAATGTTGTGCCTTTGTTTAAGAAGGGCGGCAGGGAAAAGCCTGGGAACTACAGACCGGTGAGCCTGACATCTGTAGCGGGTAAGTTGTGAGAGGGTATTCTGAGAGACAGGATCTACAGGCATTTGGAGAGGCAAGGACTGATTAGGAACAGTCAGCATGGTTTTGTGAGAGGAAAATCATGTCTCACGAATTTGATTGAGTTTTTTGAAGGGGTAACCAAGAAGATAGATGAGGGCTGTGCAGTAGACGTGGTCTACATGGACTTTAGCAAAGCCTTTGACAAGGTACCGCATGGTAGGTTGTTACATAAGGTTAAATCTCATGGGATCCAAGGTGAGGTAGCCAATTGGATACAAAATTGGATTGACGACAGAAGACAGAGGGTGGTTGTCGAGGGTTGTGTTTCAAACTGGAGTCCTGTGACCAGCGGTGTGCCTCAGGGATCGGTGCTGGTTCTGCTGTTATTTGTTATTTATATTAATGATTTGGATGAGAATTTAGGAGGCATGTTTAGTAAGTTTGCAGATGACACCAAGATTGGTGGCATTGTGGACAGTGAAGAAGGTTATCTAGGATTGCAACGGGATCTTGATAAATTGGGCCAGTGGGCCGATGAATGGCAGATGGAGTTTAATTTAGATAAATGTGAGGTGATGCATTTTGGTAGATCGAATCGGGCCAGGACCTACTCCGTTAATGGTAGGGCGTTGGGGAGAGTTATAGAACAAAGAGATCTAGGAGTACAGGTTCATAGCTCCTTGAAAGTGGAGTCACAGGTGGATAGGGTGGTGAAGAAGGCATTCAGCATGCTTGGTTTCATTGGTCAGAACATTGAATACAGGAGTTGGGATGTCTTGTTGAAGTTGTACAAGACATTAGTAAGGCCACACTTGGAATACTGTGTACAGTTTTGGTCACCCTATTATAGAAAGGATATTATTAAACTAGAAAGAGTGCAGAAAAGATTTACTAGGATGCTACCGGGACTTGATGGTTTGACTTATAGGGAGAGGTTGGATAGACTGAGACTTTTTTCCCTGGAGAGTAGGAGGTTTAGAGGTGATCTTATAGACGTCTATAAAATAAGGAGGGGCATAGATAAGGTCAATAGTCAAAATCTTTTCCCAAAGGTAGGGGAGTCTATAATGCGGGGGCATAGATTTAAGGTGAGAGGGGAGAGATACAAAAGGGTCCAGAGGGGCAATTTTTTCACTCAAAGGGTGGTGAGTGTCTGGAACGAGCTGCCAGAGGCAGTAGTGGAGGCGGGTACAATTTTGTCTTTTAAAAAGCATTTGGACAGTTACATGGGTAAAATGGGTATAGAGGGATATGGGCCAAGTGCAGGCAATTGGGACTAGCTTAGTGGTATAAACTGGGCGACATGGACATGTTGGGCCAAAGGGCCTGTTTCCATGTTGTAAACTTCTATGATTCTAAGCCATCCCCCCCAGCAGTATCCAAAGCGGTATATCTGTTTGAGAGGGAGATGGCCCCAGGGGACTCCTGCTCTACTTGCCTAGTCCTTTTACTCTGCCTGGCGGTCACCCATTTCCTTTCTGCCTGTGTAATCTTTACCTGCCTTGTGACCACCTCACTGAATGTGCTATCCACGATAGTGTCAGCATCACGGATGCTCCACAGTGAATCCACCCGCAGCTCCAGCTCCAAAATACGGTTAGCCAGTCGCTGCAGCTGGACACACTTCCTGCACACATGGTCACCAGGGACACTGGTAGTTTCCATGACTTCCCACATACTACAGGAGGAGCATATCACGGGTGTGAGCTCTGCTGCCATGATTTCCTTAGATTTACACTGCGTTCACCTCTCAGACTCCTCCCGCTCTCGGACTCTCCTTTTATACTGTGCTCATCTCTCGTACTCTCCTGCCTCACCTGTGACGTCGCACAGTAATTTTCTCTTGTTGCAGGTCTGCTGCTGCTTTTATCCCCACTCTGTCTTCTGCTGCTCAGGTCCACTGCCGCTCTGCGGAAAAAGTTAGGAAAAGCAAAGCAAAGCAGCACCTCCTTCCCCCACTTCACCGAACTCCCACACTCACCAAATTCTCAGCTGTACTCTGTGCTCCGTTGTACTCAGTTCTCGCATACATAATGATAGTTCTTCCTGTCATTACAATGCAGCATATACGGCAGTGCCACAGGGGATCTATACCACTCTTATCGTTACAAAGCAGCACATCCTCGAGTGCTACAGGAGATCTATTAGTTTCTTAGTTTTAAAAAAAAATTCCAGCAACCTTTCCCAAGTGTTTGGACTGTACTCAGCTGATTGATGACCATGTAATGGTAAACTATTTAAAAACCTGCCATGACATTTTGCGTTCAGTGAACTACTTTCTGAGTGAGGATGGGAAATGAAAACCTCAATGATGGCAGAGTCCAGCACGTGAGTGCAAAAGACAAGGCTGAAGCGTTTGCAACCATCTTCAGCCAGAAGTGCCAAGTGGATGATCCATCTCAGCCTCCTCCCGATATCCCCACCATCACAGAAGTCAGTCTTCAGCCAATTTGATTCACTCCACGTGATATCAAGAAACGGCTGAGTGCACTGGATACAACAAAGGCAACGGGCCCCAACACCATCTCAACTGCAGTGCTGAAGACTTGTGCTCCAGAACTAGCTGCGCCTCTAGCCAAACTGTTCTAGTACAGCTACAACACTGGCAGCTACCCGACAATGTGGAAAATTGCCCAGGTATGTCCTGTCCACAAAAAGCAGGACAAATCCAATCCGGCCAATTACCGCCCCATCAATCAATCATCAGCAAAGTGATGGAAGGTGTTGTTCACAGTGCTATCAAGCGGCACTTACTCACCAATAACCTGCTCATTGATGCTCAATTTGGGTTCTGCCAGGACCACTCGGCTACAGACCTCATTACAGCCTTGGTGCAAACATGGGCAAAAGAGCTGAATTCCAGAGGTGAGGTGAGAGTGACTGCCCTTGACATCAAGGCAGCATTTGACCGAGTGTGGCACCAAGGAACCCTAGTAAAGTTGAAGTCAATGGGAATCAGGGGGAAAACTCTCCAGTGGCTGGAGTCATACCTAGCACAAAGGAAAATGGTAGTGGTTGTTGGAGACCAATCATCTCAGCCCCCAGACATTGCTGCAGGAGTTCTCAGGGCAGTGTCCTAGGCCCAACCATCTTCAGCTGCTTCATCAATGACCTTCCCTCCATCAAAAGTTCATAAATGGGGATGTTCGCTGATGATTGCACAGTGTTCAGTTCCATTCGCAACCCCTCAGATAATGAAGCAGTCCGTGCCCGCATGCAGCAAGACCTGGACAACATCCAGGCTTGGGCTCATAAGTGGCAAGTAACATTCGCGCCAGACAAGTGCCAGGCAATGACCATCTCCAACAAGAGAGAATCTCACCACCTCCCCTTGACATTCAACGGCATTACCATCGCCGAATCCCCCACCATCAACATCCTGGGGGTCACGATGGACCAGAAACATAACTGGACCAGCCACATAAATACTGTGGCTACAAAAGCAGGTCAGAGGCTGGGTATTCGGTGGCGAGTGACTCACCACCTGACTCCTCAAAGCCTTTCCACTATCTACAAGGCACAAGTCAGGAGTGTGATGGAATACTCTCCACTTGCTTGGATGAGTGCAGCTCCAACAACACTCAAGAAGCTTGACACCATCCAGGACAAAGCAGCCCACTTGACTGGTACCCCATCCATCACCCTAAACATTCACTCCCTTCACCACTGGCGCACTGTGGCTGCAGTGTGTACCATCCACAGGATGCACTGCAGCAACTCGCCAAGGCTTCTTCGACAGCACCTCCCAAACCCGCAACCTCTACCACCTAGAAGGACAAGAGCAGCAGGCACATGGGAACAACACCACCTGCATGTTCCCCTCCAAGTCACACACCGTCCCGACTTGGAAATATATCGACGTTCCTTCATCGTCGCTGGGTCAAAATCCTGGAACTCCCTTCCTAACAGCACTGTGAGAGAACCTTCACCACATGGACTGCAGCGGTTCAAGAAGGCGGCTCACCACCACCTTCTCAAGGGCAATTAGGGATGGGCAATAAATGCTGGCCTTGCCAGCGACACCCACATCCCATGAACAAATAAAAAAATTTCAATATTGCCTGAAATTAATTTGCAAAATGTTTGAAGATGATTTCCAAGTGTCACCTAGAGCATATAGACTGGTCTTGGGCTTTCGCCATTGTTGCTTCACCCCTCTGCTGTTTTGTGTCTCTCATCCTGTACTTGTATATCTCATAAAGGTTGGGTAGTTACAAACGTGTGATATTTCTGGTCTTCACAGCTTGCACTGGACACTCGTCACTGGACATGGATAAATCACTTTGTGATATGGGGTTCGCTGCTGTTTTACATCATCTTCTCGCTGCTCTGGGGAGGTATTATCTGGTAAGTGTATGTAAAATACATGTTCATTGTAAAACAAAACACTTAAGTTGATGATTCCCCTTAATATAACTGAGGTTTTCAAAAGGACAGAGAAACGGTCAGGTTTAAACACAAAAATATTTGTTTGGTAAGGCTTATTATCTGCACAAATATATATTGGAAGAATTGAATTGATGTCGCTGGACAGCATTTGATGAGCATATAGTACAGGTCATTGGGTCAATGTGATAAAAGTACCACATTCTTTTCAATGTGTAATTGAGTTGTGTATACTTTCGAGCAGTCAGTAATGGAATGTTATCGCACCTAGAATAGAATCATAGAAATTTACGGCACAGAAGGAGGCCATTCAGTCCATCATGTCTGTGCCAGCCAAAAAAGAGCTATCCAGCCTAATCCCACTTTCCAGCTCTTGGTCCGTAGCCTTGTAGATTATGGCACTTAAAGTGCATATCTAACTATAATTTATTTAAACACAGCTGCTTTATCACTGAGTGACATAGTGAAATAAAACCTTAACTTCCTTAAAATGTCTCTTGTTGGGTAAAGGAAAAATGAACCAAACAAAGAAGACATCAATTGTGTAGAAATAAATATCGGAAATGAAATTGGAGCAGGTGACGAGGGCCATGAATACTATTTATAGTAAATCGACCCATTGTGTGGCCATTCCATCAGACTTTTTTTTTATTCGTTCACGGGATGTGGGCGTCGCTGGCGAGGCCACCATCAGTTGGAAGGTGGCCATTGGGGCAGCATCTTTCGCTTCCTCTTTACAGGGAGGGGGGACAGTACCCGCCTGGCCTAGCAACCAGCAGCTTCTTTGGTGGGACGGATCCCCAGATGCACCCCCAAACTAAGGGGGACCCACTACTCATGACTCCTTTCTCGACCCCACAAAATTTCGAAGGTCAGTGATGAAGGGTGCAGGCAGGTGCATCCTGCCATTTTCTGGGCCAATATTTTTTTCATTCACATTAATAGGACAAGTATGAAAAGCAGGAAGAACTGTGTGGAGCAGAAAATTGGCAGCTATGGGAAAATTCAATGACCCTCCACCCCTGGCACACAGCCTAACACAACGGGAGCGTAGATCATAGAATTAAGCACATGGGTCACCATGTCCATTTGGCAGTATTCCCAATTTTAATCATTGGAAATTTAGGAATGCCACAAATCGGATGCATGACTTTTGATCCAGTTCTCCAATCTGTATTTTTGTCGATCCAGTCTATTAGAGTCTGTGTTTAATGAGTCCTGTCACTATGCACTGAGAGAGTAACAAATGTAAAAATTGGTTCATGCACAAATATTAATTTCTACTTTTGCAGCCACAGCTAAGTAGGTTTAAAGTTCCTCTCTGCATAATTTAGTGAAAAATTGGAGCATCATTTTAGAACTTACATTTACTTTTTCATTAAAATTTAGCAAGACCAGAACTTTCAAACCAATGCAGCAAATGCCTTTCTCACTGAAGAAATGGGCCAAATAAAATCTGCATGAAGCACCTCAGCAAAATATTTGCATTGTGGTGGAGAGGGGAGGAAAGAGCTCTCAGTTCGTGGGAAGCAGATCAGGTCAACTGACACTGGGCTTTAGCAGTGAGGATGACATCATTCTAAAACTGGACACAAGGTGCACTAAATCATTCTAAAACCGGACGCAGTGTCCACGACATCATTCTAAATCTGGAGAGGATGTGTATGACATTATTCTAAAATTGGACAGAGTATCTACGACATCATTCTAAAACTGGACAAATTGTGCACATCATCATTCGAAAACTGGATACAATGGGCTCGATTTTCGGACATCCGAGGCAGTGCGTTCATGGCGGGGTGGGCTCCGAAAATTTGGGGATTCCTGGGGCGGGTCCGGAGCCCGGCTCCAACCCGCCCACTTCCGGTTTCCCCAGTGATGCGCGCGCAGCCCCCGCATGCGGAATTCCCACCAGCAATTAAAGCCGGCGGGATCCCACTTAGTGCAATTATTTTGATACTTCAGGTCATTAGCAGACCTGATTTGTAGGATATTTTAGGGGGGGTGGGATTTTCATCTAAACTGAGTGTTTCCCATAATGGGAGAAATACTCCCAATTGAAATGGATGTGTTGCAGCCACCAGCCTGTGGCAGCTGCAAAGGTCCATTTGACAGGGTGGAGAGGGAGACCCTCACTCATTGCAGGAGGCCACTCTGTCACTTTGGACAAAGTTTGGCCTGCACCACCCTCCTCCTAACACGAAAATTCACCAACTTGCAACCTCAACCCCGGTGTGCAGACACATATACCTACCTTTCAGACCCCCTCAAACATATATCTTCTGGATGGGGGACGCCATAGCTGCAGTCATGACCTCCTCGGAGGACGAACAGCATCGCCGGCCACGCCGTCCACCTCTGACACATGGAGCTCCACAACACAGTGCTGTGACACATCCACCTGCAAAGCAGGAGGGAGGGCAACCGCAAAGTGAGATGCGTTGCAGAAGGCACTACCCTCGCCACAGGGGCTACAGACCGAGGTTCAGCTTCCTGGACCTCTCTGAGCAGCAGTGCACACGGAGGCTCAGAGTCACTTGACATGAAGTCGTGGACATCTGCAGCCTCCTTCGTGCCGAGCTGCTCCCGGCTGGCCCGAGCACCATCTTCTTACCTGTCGCTATCAAAGTCACCACTGCCCTCAACAACTTCTCCTCCGCATCCTTCCAGTGTGCCACCAGGGACATCGCCGACGTCTCTCACTCGTCTGCACAAAAGAGCCCTGCAAATACACCTACACCCACTCTGCAGTGACACAATGGGTGGCATCAGTACGGGTACGGTAGCATAGTGGTTATTTTACTGGACTAATAATCCGGAGTCATGAATTCAAATTCTGCCACGGCAGCTGGGGAATTTAAATTCAATTAATTAAATAAAATCTGGAAATAAAATACTAGTATCAGTAATGGTGGCCATGACACTACCGGATTATTGTAAAAACCCATCTGGTTCACTAATGCTGTTTAGGGAAGGAAACCTGCCGTCCTTACCCAGTCTGGCCTATACGTGACTCCAGACCCACAACAATGTGGTTGATTATTAACTGCCCTCTGAAATGGCCTAGCAAGCCACTCAGTTGTAAAATTTCGCTTAAAAAAAGTCACAATAAGAATAAAACTGGACGGACCTCTAGGCACCGGACACAACAAAGGCAAACCAAGCTGAGGACACCATCCAACGTGTTGTGTGGCACTACCACAGTGCTAAAGGGATAGATTCAGAACAGATCTAGCAGCTCAAAACTGGGCATCCATGAGGCACTGTGGGCCATCAGCAGCAGCAGAATTGTATTCCAGCACAATCTGTAACCTCATGGCCTGGTATATTCCTCACTCTACCATTACCAACAAGCCAGGGGATCAACCCTGGTTCAATGAGGAGTGTAGAAGAGCATGCCAGGAGCAGCACCAGGCGTATCTAAAAATGAGGTGACAACCTGGTGAAGCTACAACTCAGGACTACATGCATGCTAAACAGTGGAAGCAACATGCTATAGACAGAGCTGAGCGATTCCACAACCAACGGATCAGATCAAAGCTCTGCAGTCCTGCCACATCCAGTCGTGAATGGTGGTGGACAATTAAACAACTAACGGGAGGTGGAGGCTCTGCAAACATCCCCATCCTCAATGATGGCAGAGTCCAGCACGTGAGTGCAAAAGACAAGGCTGAAGCGTTTGCAACCATTTTCAGCTAGAAGTGCCGAGTGGATGATCCATCTCAGCCTCCTCCCGATATCCCCACCATCACAGCAGACAGTCTTCAATTCACTCCACATGATATCAAGAAACAGCTGAGTGCACTGGATACAGCAAAGGCTATGGGGCCCCGACAACATCCCGGCTGTAGTGCTGAAGACTTGTGCTCCAGAACTAGCTGCGCCTCCAGTCAAGCTGTTCCAGTACAGCTACAACACTGGCATCTACCCGACAATGTGGAAAATTGCCCAGGTATGTCCTGTCCACAAAAAGCAGGACAAATATAATCTGGCCAATTACCGCCCCATCAGTCTACTCTCAATCATCAGCAAAGTGATGGAAGGTGTCGTTGACAGTGCTATCAAGCGGCACTTACTCTCCAATAACCTGCTCACCGATGCTCAGTTTGGGTTCCACCAGGACCACTCGGCTCCAGACCTCATTACAGCCTTGGTCCAAACATGGACAAAAGAGCTGAATTCCAGAGGTGATGTGAGAGTGACTGCCCTTGACATCAAGGCAGCATTTGACCGAGTGCGGCACCAAGGAACCCTAGTAAAATTGAAGTCAATGGGAATCAGGGGGAAAACTCTCCAGTGGCTGGAGTCATACCTAGCAGAAAGGAAGATGGTAGTGGTTGTTGGAGGCCAATCATCTCAGCCCCCGGACATTGCTGCAGGAGTTCCTCAGGGCAGTGTCCTAGGCCGAACCATCTTCAGCTGCTTCATCAATGACCTTCCCTACAACCTAAGGACAGAAATGGGGATGTTCGCTGATGATTGCACAGTGTTCAGTTCCATTCACAACCCCTCACATAATGAAGCAGTCCGAGCCCGCTGCAGCGAGACTTGAACAACATCCAGGCTTGGGCTCATAAGTGGCAAGTAACATTCGCCCCAGACAACTGCCAGTCAATGACCTTCTCCAACAAGAGAGAGTCTAACCACCTCCCCTTGACATTCAACGGCATTAACATCGCCGAATCCCCCACCATCAACATCCTGGGGTCACCATTGACCAGAAACTTAACTGGACCAGCCATATAAATACTGTGGCTACAAGAACAGGTCAGAGGCTGGGTATTTTGCGGCGAGTGACTCACCTCCTGACTCCCCAAAGCCTTTCCACCATCTACAAGGCATAAGTCAGGATTGTGATGGAATACTCTCCACTTGCTTGGATGAGTGCAGCTCCAACAACACTCAAGAAGCTGGACATCATCCAGGACAAAGCAGCTCATTTGATTGGCACCCCAGCCACCACCCTAAACATTCACTCCCTTCACCACCGGCGCACAGTGGCTGCAGTGTGTACCATCTACAGGATGCACTGCAGCAACTTCCCAAGGCTTCTTCGACAGCACCTCCCAAACCCGCGACCTCTACCACCTAGAAGGACAAGGGCAACAGGCACATGGGAACAACACCACCTGCACGTTCCCCTCCAAGTCACACACCATCCCGACTTGGAAATATATCACCGTTCCTTCATCGTATCTGGGTCAAAATCCTGGAACTCCCTTCCTAACAGCACTGTGGGAGAACCTTCACCACACGGACTGCAGCGGTTCAAGAAGGCGGCTCACCACCACCTTCTCAAGGGCAATTAGGGATGGGCAATAAATGCCGGCCTTGCCAGCGACGCCCACATCCTATGAACGAATATTTTAAAAAATCAGTTGTGGGTCTTCATGGTGATCCTCAGGAAAGGGCATTATTGCACGAACCAGACAAGATTTGCAAAGAACTGGCAGTAGTGGCGATAACAATTTTTAATGATTTTTTGCAAAACAAACAAAAGTAAATCAAAAACATGACATTTTATCTTACACCCTTGTGCATCCCCTTTGTGCTCATAAAACCTTCGCCTTACGTTTACAGAAACCCCTACGTGGTGCTACCTCTGTGGCTTCAGCAGAGGTAGTGGCAGGTTGCTCTTGTCCATGCCCTGACCGATGAGATGCTTTGCGCGGACGCACTCTGGGTTTCAGTGCCCGTGAGGGCCCCTCCAAAGGCTGCTCCACCTGCACCTGTGCAGGGGCAGACTCAGCCACCTGGAGTGGGGGCAGCATTGCGGCTACTGGTTGAGATGGGGGGCAACGGGTGAGACGTGGGAGCGCTTTGAGTGGCGTCCCCACTTCCATGTCCCCTTTCACCATCATCACTCTCCTGGCCCAGGCCCACATCACTCCTTCCACCCTGCTGGACACAGTTTGGAGGACTTGTGTGAAGCCTTGGAAGGCCAGTTGTAAGGTATCTGGCGGAGGGAGGACACCTCCTCCCATCCGATGGAAAAATAAATTCGCTCCTCCTCCTCATCCCTTCGAGCAGCACCTGGAGTGAGGAGTCAGAGAAATTTGGAGCAGCCTTGCCTCTGGCCTGCTCCATGATCCAAAATTGGTTCTTTGCTGCAGGAGGAGCATTGGAGGACTGCCCCTTTAAATAGAGCTCCTCCTGCTGACAGCCTGTGATGCAGGTGCACAGTGCGCCCGCTGCGCAGGTCTGGAACGGGAAACCCGGAAGCCATGGTAAGTGCCTTCAATTAAGCTGCAATCACGTGCGGAGCAGTCCAAATTCACTGGGCGCGTTACCCATGCGCCCAGTCGACCCCCCTGCTGCCAACCTGCCTCCCTCCTAATATCGAGCCCAATGTCCACGACATCATTCTAAAACTGGACACAATGTCCACGACATCATTCTAAAACTAGACACAGTGTCCATGACATCATTCTAAAACTGGACACAATGTCCACGACATCATTCTAAAACTGGACACAGTGTCCATGACATCATTCTAAAACTGGACACAGTGTCCATGACATCATTCTAAAACTGGACACAGTGTTCCATGACATCATTCTAAAACTGGACACAGTGTCCATGACATCATTCTAAAACTGGACACAGTGTCCATGACATCATTCTAAAACTAGACACAGTGTCCACGACATCATTCTAAAACTGGACACAGTGTCCACGACATCATTCTAAAACTGGACACAGTGTCCACGACATCATTCTAAAACTGGACACAGTGTCCACGACATCATTCTAAAACTGGACACAATGTCCACGACATCATTCTAAAACTGGACACAGTGTCCATGACATCATTCTAAAACTGGACACAATGTCCATGACATCATTCTAAAACTAGACACAGTGTCCACGACATCATTCTAAAACTGGACACAGTGTCCACGACATCATTCTAAAACTGGACACAGTGTTCCATGACATCATTCTAAAACTGGACGCAGTGTCCATGACATCATTCTAAAACTGGACACAGTGTTCCATGACATCATTCTAAAACTGGACGCAGTGTCCATGACATCATTCTAAAACTGGACACAATGTGGACGACATCATTCTAAAACTGGACACAATGTGCCACACCGGTAAGGAACGAACGTCACATTGATATGGCGCCTTTTAGGAGCCAAAGTGCTTTACCGCTAATGAAGTAGTTTTTGAAGTGTAGTCACTGTTGTAATGTAGGAAACAGGGCAGCATATTTTCGCGCAGCTAGGTACCACAAACAGCAATGAGATAATGACCACATTATCTTATTTTTGTGATGTTTATTGAGGGATAAGCATTGGCCAGGACACTGGGGAGAACATTCCTGCTCCTCTTCAATATTGTGTCATGAGATATTTATGTCCACCTGAGAGGGCATCATTATAAAACTTGGCCCAGAATTATCTCTTCCTGCCAGAAGCACCTGGTGCCTCAATTTTCCATCCATTAATTTAAAATAAGTTGATCTGTGTAAATACTTAAGCTAAAGGAAAATTGAAGGTCTTGTGCACCCTTTTAAATTAGGATATGAACAGCAATTATGCACACACTGCAGTGTACAAGGCTGGCAAACCTGTGAATATGATGCAGCAAATGAAACATTAGTTCTTTATCTTATAGACAGGCGTGAGCTGCAAGTATGCCCTGGTGTATTTATTCACATCCTATTATCTCTAAAAGCAGGTTTTTCTGCCCCTTCTCTTCCTTGATGATGTTTGTTTTCTTCTCAGGCCTTTTCTGAATTACCAGAGAATGTACTATGTCTTCATGCAGATGCTCTCAACGGGTCCTGCCTGGTTAGGGATTATCCTGCTAATAACAGTCAGCCTCCTGCCAGATGTAGTTAAAAAAGTGATCTGCAAGCAGCTTTGGCCAACAGCAGCGGAAAAAATTCAGGTAACGTTCAGTGCGCGGAGTCAGAAATTAACAGTGAATAACAGCAGCAATTGCTGTCTGAGTGCAATGTGTCACAACTGGCAATGAACATATTGATGCTTTTCATTCAGGTAAAAGACGAAAATAGATCGTGGGTGAAATGTTGCTCCGCGTTTGACTAAATTCACAGCTGTTTGGTACCTAACAGGTTAATTAAGCGATAAGTCTAAAGAACATGGATACATATTGAGTAGTATGTTACTTTTAATTACGCAGCAATCACAGAGAGCAAATATCCATTCACTCTATGCTGAACTGTCCTCAGGGCCTGGGGAGTAATCTGGGCAGGTATGGGGTGGGACACAGTAACATCGGGTCTCCGCCCCAAAGAGCAGGCCAAGAGTTTCTTCTGAGGGCAGGGTAGGAGCAGGCAATAGTTTCATCTGCCATTAGAAGCCTGGTTTGTACAGCAAAGGCTATGGGCCCCGACAGCATCCCGGCTGTAGTGCTGAAGACTTGTGCTCCAGAACTAGCCGCACCTCCGGTCAAACTGTTCCAGTACAGCTACAACACTGGCATCTATCTGATAATGTGGAAAATTGCCCAGGTATGTCCTGTCCACAAAAAGCAGAACAAATCCAATCCGGCCAATTACCGCCCCATCAGCCTACTCTCAATCATCAGCAAAGTGATGGAAGGTGTCGTCGACAGTGCTATCAAGCGACACTTACTCACCAATAACCTGCTCACCGATGCTCAGTTTGGGTTCCGCCAGGACCACTCGGCTCCACACCTCATTACAGCCTTGGTCCAAACATGGACAAAAGAGCTGAATTCCAGAGGTGAGGTGAGAGTGACTGCCCTTGAAATCAAGGCAGCATTTGACCAAGTGTGGCACCAAGGAGCCCTAGTAAAATTGAAGTCAATGGGAATCAGGGGGGAAACTCTCCAGTGGCTGGAGTCATACCTAGCACAAAGGAAGATGGTAGTGGTTGTTGGAGGCCAATCATCTCAGCCCCAGGACTTTGCTGCAGGAGTTCCTCAGGGAAGTGTCTGAGGCACAACCATCTTCAGCTGCTTTATCAATGACCTTCCCTCCATCATAAGGTCAGAAATGGGGATGTTCGCTGATGATTGCACAGTGTTCAGTTCCATTCGCAACCCCTCACATAATGAAGCAGTCCGTGCCAGCATGCAGCTAAACCTGCACAACATCCAGGCTTGGGCTGACAAGTGGCAAGTAACATTCGCCCCAGACAAGTGCCAGTCAATGACCTTCTCCAACAAGAGAGAGTCTAACCACCTCCCCTTGACATTCAACGGCATTACCATCGCCGAATCCCACACCATCAATCCCACACCGTTGACCAGAAACTTAACTGGACCAGCCATATAAATACCGTGGCTACAAGAGCAGGTCAGAGGCTGGGTATTCTGTGGCAAGTGACTCACCTCCTGACTCCCCAAAGCCTTTCCACCATCTACAAGGCACAAGTCAGGAGTGTGATGGAATACTCTCCACTTGCCTGGATGAGTACAGCTCCAACAACATTCAAGAAGCTCGACACCATCCAGGACAAAGCAGCCTGCTTGATTGGCACCCCATCCACCACTCTAAACATTCACTTCCTTCACCACCGGCGCGCTGTGGCTGCAGTGTGTACCATCCACAGGATGGACTGCAGCAACTCGCCAAGGCTTCTTCGACAGCACCTCCCAAACCCGCGACCTCTACCACCTAGAAGGACAAGAGCAGCAGGCACATGGGAACAACACCACCTGCATGTTCCCCTCCAAGTCACACACCATCCCGACTTGGAAATATATCGCCGTTCCTTCATCATCGCTGGGTCAAAATCCTGGAACTCCCTTCCTAACAGCACTGTGGGAGAACCTTCACCACATGGACTGCAGCGGTTCAAGAAGGCGGCTCACCACCACCATCTCAAGGGCAATTAGGGATGGGCAATAAATGCTGGCCTCACCAGCCTCGCCCACATCCCATGAACAAATAGAAAAAGAAAAGGAGGCAGGGTCAGTGGGATGACATCTGTTGCTACTGCTTCTGCCCTGAATGAATTACACAACTGAACACCAGCAAGACCCTAATGTTCAGTTGTGTAGAGCAGCATAAGTGAGGCCCACAGGATGTTCCAAACTGGGATCAGGGCCTGGAAGGAACATATCTGTATAAAGGGGCCAATTTCAAACTGAAACATCTGTTTAAGCCTGATACTACCGGCTTAGTCCTCAAACAACTGGCAAGTACCTAATTTTGCTCCCCGCTCAGCGGGTGCCCAAGATGTACCAATACTGGCACGATGCCCACCTGTATTCTGATGATTTCCTGACTCCAGAAATTCTCAGCAGGATCAGGGTCCCAGGTCACCAGCAGGATCTGATTCCTGCTCTGCCATAGTTACTGCGGCAAAGTGGGATGGCTGGTTTTTGTCCCCATTACTTCTGATGTTCTTGTGTCAAAGAATTGAATAGAAGGGAATTTGAAGTAATTTTGCTCCTTGGTTATACCCTTTAAAAGTGGGCCCAACTGTAGTGTTGAATTTAAACTCCATGTGGTTGAACTCTCACCTTTATTAGGTATATTTTGATTCTTAACTTTACCAGTTGAAAAAACCAAGATCACTTGCTCCACATTAGTAGAAAAAGTGTTCACACTGACCTTACCTTGTTGCATAGCCTCAAGTGCCTCACAAACTGGCTCCAATATACTGCTAGTTTTTGTCCAGTGATGTAGCCGTAGGTTGTACTTGCCGCTGGACTGCCTCTACTATGCCACTACCTGCTCAGCTCTTGTGGCCGTGGACTCTGTCCCACTCCACACTGCCCTTCTGATCTTCCTCATCATCCTTTGCTGAGCTGGCTCTTCACGCTGACTAACAGCTCTTCCTCAGATCAACTTCCTCTTTTTCACTGGTCTCCTGAATTACTCTTCAACGTTCTTCAGCTAACCCTAGTCTTCAGTGCTCCTGCTTCCTGGATTTCACTCCTACTCCCTTGTTGGTCTCTCATCCAACCATATAATCTTTCGGCTCTGCCTTCTCCAATATCCAATGCCTGCTGATCCCTGCTCCAACATCTATTAGTCCTCAGCTTATTTTATCTCCTGCTGCCATCCCAGGCTTAAATCTTCATGAATGAGCCACAGCTTTGCCTTGTGCCTTGCTTGGCATTCTCCGTCAGGCCCATTGTGACAGCCATCATTGCCTCTCTGTGAGCAGCAGCCTCCCCCATCCATCTCTCTAAGTGGCTATCTCATCCAATGTGCTGCTCAGGGGTTAATCTCTTCACCTTCCTTCGCATTCCAGTTACTCAGCCCATTGCCCAGGGATCCCCATGGACTCTACTACCAGATCTACAATCATTGCTCCCCTTTGTATATCTCTCTAGAATGGTCACTCACTCGCAAACAAGGTCCTTGCTGTCCATGACACTGCACTGCACTGACCAAAATATGGCTCAGGGGTAATGATTCCCTCTTTCCAGCCCCCAAAAAGTCACAAATAACATCCTTTGTGACTGTTGTGCATTATCCCTCCTTTTAGATATGTCCACAGCATTGGACATGACCAACCAAGCCATCATCTCTAGTACCTCTCCTTCATTGTCCAGCTCCATTGGGCCGCCCTCACATAGTTACATTCCTTACTTTGTGAACACCAGAGCATCACCAGTTTCAGCTTCTCTGCAACAGGCACATTTCAGCCGTGCAACCGGCACTTTCCGCCATGTACGGGCACTTTCCGCCGCGTACAGGCACATTTCCCCAAGTATCAGCACTTTCAGCCCTGTACATGTTTCACCCTGTGTAGGCATGTTTCACCATGTGCAGACATGTTTCAGCTATGGAACATGCACATTTCAGCCGTGTGCAGGCACGTTTCAGTCATGTACAGGCATGTTTTACCATGTATGGGCACGTTTCCGCCATGTAAAGGCACATTTCAGCCGTGTACATACCAGCACATTTCACCCATGCAACAGGCATGTTTCAGCCGTGTATGGGTACTTTCTGCCCTGTACTGGGCATTTTCCACCATGTACCAGCATGTTTCCCCATGTATCGGCACTTTCAGCCCTGTACAGACACGTTTCACCCTGTGTAGGCATGTTTCACCATGTGCAGACACGTTTCAGCTTTGAAACATGCATGTTTCACCATGCACAGGCACTTTTAGGCCGCATATAAGCACGTTTCACCGTGTATAGGCAAGTTTCACCCATGAACGTGCACTTTTTGCCATGTACAGGCACGTTTTACTGTGTACAAGCACATTTTGGCTGTGAAACATGCACATTTCAGCCGTGTGCAGGCATATTTCAGCCGTGTACGGGCATGTTTTGGCCATGTGCACGCACATTTCACCTTGCACAGGCACCTTTAGGCCACGTACAGGCACGTTTCACCATGTACAGGTACATTTCACCGTGTACAGGCACGTTTTCCTTGTTTCTAGAGCAACATTTATGTACAGACTAACCTTTGAATATGTGTTTGGCCGCACAGTGCTTACCAGAAATAGAATGATGCACATTTGGTCATGTGTCGTCCTTCTCACAAACAGTGATATGTGTTGTTATATGAAGCTTTATTTTTTGAACATGCATTCGACCTGAATTCATTTTTAAAAAGAGTAAGTAAAAATTGCCGAACTTTCATCCTGGAAATTGTTTTGTGCACAGATTTCTGCATTTGTCATACATGGGTTGCTGTGTATGTTATTCAAGATTTCTATGTATGTTGCTCACAACTTTCTGCATGTGTTGTACACCAGTTTCCGTAGATGTTGTACACAGCTTTCTTCATGTGTTGTACACAAATTTCTGTAGATGTTGTATGTAGCTTTCTTCATGTGTTGTACACAAGTTTCTGTATATGTTGTACACAGCTTTCTCTGTATGTTGCCTTTAACCAGATTTATCCCTTGTGTTTCTCTCTCCTTCTGCCCTTCCTTCTGCTGCTCCTGATCACTCATCCTCCGTTGCTTGTAAATGAATACCCCTGTCCTTTCACCTGGAAAATCACAGACAAAGCGAAAGTTCCTTTCTGCCGAACAGTCTACCATCTTTATGCTTTCCCAGACTTCCAGTAGTCTAAGTTTCTAAAGAAAAAAAAGGTGACTTCTCTCTATCTTCAAGGTGCGTGAGAGCCGGCTTTTCAATGTAACCATGGTAATTACTGTCAGTGCATGTTTAAAAGAATAACAAACTATCTCTTCAAATAAATCAGGTAGTGCCAAGGCTTTAAATTGTGTAACAATCAATCGATATTTGTTTCTTCCAATTGTACCGATGTTCACAATGAAACCGAATTAGTAACCTTTGAGCTTTTGAGCTTTGTGGCTGGAAAGTGATCATTCTGGGATGTGTGCATGATGTGGAGTTCGGCCATTCCTACAACAGTGGCATTAGCCGCTGAGCCTTTGCATTGTGAGAAATTTCCACCCGAGGGACGGAAAGTTTCTGGGAAGCAATTCCTACTACTGAGCACGGAGGACCATAAATGGTGTGACGAGAGTGAAATCTAAGCTCAGCCTCCCAGTTGGAGAAAACATCTAGAAAATAGTTGTACACTCATGAAAAAAATGTAAATTCAGTGGTGGGGTCAGTGACTGTAATGTGAATTCAGGGGTGGGGTCAGTGACTGTAATGTGAATTCAGGGGTGGGGTCAGTGACTGTAATGTGAATTCAGGGGTGGGGTCAGTGACTGTAATGTGAATTCAGGGGTGGGGTTAGTGACTGTAATGTAATTCCCCTGGAATCCTGGACTCATATCTCAAACCATTTGTTCTCGGGATGTTGGCAACACATTTAGAGTCATAGAGTCATACAGCACGGATAGAGGCCCTTCGGCCCATCGTGTCCGCGCCGGCCATCAGCCCTGTCTACTCTAATCCCATATTCCAGCATTTGGTCCGTAGCCTTGTATGCTATGGCATTTCAAGTGCTCATCCAAATGCTTCTTGAATGTTGTGAGGGTTCCTGCCTCCACAACCCTTTCAGGCAGTGAGTTCCAGACTCCAACCACCCTCTGGGTGAAAAAGTTCTTTCTCAAATCCCCTCTAAACCTCCCGCCTTTTACCTTGAATCTATGTCCCCTTGTTATAGAACCCTCAACGAAGGGAAAAAGCTCCTTAGTATCCATCCTATCTGTGCCCCTCATAATTTTGTACACTTCAATCATGTCCCCCCTCAGCCTCCTCTGCTCCAAGGAAAACAAACCCAATCTTCCCAGTCTCTCTTCATAGCTGAAGCGCTCCAGCCCTGGTAACATCCTGGTGAATCTCCTCTGCACCCTCTCCAAAGCGATCACATCCTTCCTGTAGTGTGGCGACCAGAACTGCACACAGTACTCCAGCTGTGGCCTAACCAGTGTTTTATACAGCTCCATCATAACCTCCTTGCTCTTATATTCTATGCCTCGGCTAATAAAGGCAAGTATCCCATATACCTTCTTTACCACCTTATCTACCTGTTCCGCCGCCTTCAGGGATCTGTGAACTTGCACACCAAGATCCCTCTGACCCTCTGTCTTGCCTAGGGTCCTCCCATTCATTGTGTATTCCCTTGCCTTGTTAGTCCCTCCAAAGTGCATCACCTCGCACTTTTCCGAGTTAAATTCCATTTGCCACTGTTCCGCCCATCTGACCAACCCATCTATATCGTCCTGCAGACTGAGGCTATCCTCCTCGCTATTTACCACCCTACCAATCTTTGTATCATCAGCGAACTTACTGATCATACCTTTTACATTCATATCCAAGTCATTAATGTAGACCACAAACAGCAAGGGACCCAGCACCGATCCCTGTGGTACCCCACTGGCCACAGGCTTCCAGTCACAAAAACAACCTTCGACCATCACCCTCTGCCTTCTGCCACTAAGCCAGTTTTGTATCCAAAGTGCCAAGGCACCCTGGATTCCATGGGCTCGTACCTTCTTGACCAGTCTCCTGTGGGGGACTTTATCGAAGGCCTTACTGAAATCCATGTATACCACATCCACTGCGTTACCCTCATCCACACGCCTAGTCACCCCATTCCTAGTGCCCTAAGGTTGAGGTGGGCCTTCTCCTTGAATCGCTGCAGTCTGTGTGGTGATGATGCTCCCACGATTGAATTAGGTGGGGAATTCCAGGCTATTTACTTATATACTGCTGTCAATCAGTAGTTATTGAAGTGACTTGGAGGGAAACTTGGAGGTAATTATGTTCCCATGATCTTGTTGCTCTAGTCTTTCTCAATGATAGAAGGTTAAGGGGAAGGAGATGCTGCTGAAGTAAGCTTTGTGCATCCTGTAGATTGTACATACAGCAGCCCCACAAAAGGGAACTGAACAGGTTTCTGACAGTGAGTTGTAGATCATCAGTGGGTTCAGCAATGATTAGTCTTATAGTTGCTGGAGTTTGATCGCCATGCCAGAATTTCCCATAGTTTTTCCCTAAATTTTTGCTTCTCCCAGGTGATTGCACAGTTGGGAGGAGGGAAGTTATTAATACATGTAGGCTCCTGATTATCATGCCTTTCCCACTCCTGATTTTCATACTCTTACAATTTTCATACCTGTCCTGCTTCCAATTTTAACATGCCCCCTGCTCCTGATTTTCATACTTCTGATTCTCAAACCTCTTCCTCCACCCATTTTTGCATCTCTTCCACTCCAGATTTTCACACATCTCATTTTTTAAACCTCTCCTCCTGTAAGAGATCATGAGGTGAGACCAAATTGGATGCAACAGTCCTTTATTTCAAACACAAGCGAGTATTAATACATTTCAGTATTTAAGTATTAATTTACAGAGAAGTATAACGATATCACCCTGTTCCTCCTCTGGGTAGGACACATGGTCCAGCTGGCCCTTTCCAATGCAGCGTTTTAACCTCTACAATTAGATTTTGGTTTATTCTGCATTTATATACATCCCTTTTAGTCACCCGACCCCTGAGCCATCGAAACTGTCATGGTTAACACCTCCCTATTTTTGTCTCCATTCATCAGATAATTGTTTAACTGCTAATCAATTTAACCTGTTGTTTCCTGTTATTCAAAGGAACATGAGATGCCTTAATCCCATCCCAGACGGTTAACGTGATCTCGGGGCCGGTCTATCCACCGCTTACTGTCCTCCATTGTTCCAGCTAATCGCTGATATTAACACATCTCAGAAGAGCATGGGATGCTTTCCATATACGATGTGGAATGGGGCTGACCTGCCTGCTAGTTCCTGTTTTTCCACTGTCCCAGCTAATCTCCAATATTAGCATATCCTTATCTGACAATGACCTCAGGATGTGATTAACTTTTGATTTGTGCATCAGCAGTTTAGCAGTTTTTAGGTTTAAACTTGATCAATTTGAATGATTTGCAATGCAGGATGGTTAATACAACCAAACAAGAAATGTCCTTTTCATTCCTACCCCCAACATTCTTACACTCCTGATTTCCAGACCTCGCCCACTCTGATTTCCAGACCTCGCCCACTCTGACTTCATAACCTCTCCCATTCTGATTTCACAATCTCTCTTACTTCCAATGTTTACGTTTCCTGCCACTGCCTGCATGTTAGCTTTAGGTTCTCCTACTGTCTCTCTTGTTTCTGATTCTGCTGCCTTTGCAGTAGGGAAGGAATTCTGTGTGTAGGTGATTGAAGCAAGTCTATGAAGGCATTCATTGCAGCCAAAAATGGGCACACATTGCATAGGTGCATATAATCTCAGTTATGAGAAGCACTTTTTAATCCCCTCTAACGTTGTATGATTTTACCTGTTTGGCCGAGAAGGAATTTTGCTTTAATTTGTATTATGCTGTTGCTATGACGTTAGATTCAGCTCACAAGAGGTTAACTCCCAGACATGCAAGCTTTCGGGGATGTTGTTAAAGACAAATTTGATGAATCAGCCAGCAAAAATATGTACTCTTGCCCACCATACAAGTTTTGAGACAATGGGAAATCATCCAGCATATCCTAGAACTGTTTTCACCTTTTATGCTGGAATGGTTTTCAGTCAATACACTCAACAGGAGGCTTAGCTCAACAGACAATGCAATTCCCATAGCTCCCACACCAAGGGAGGGGACAGTTTTTTATTCAAGCTGGTAGCTTTGATTGGCAGCTTGACGAACCAATCTTCAACACAGTGAGCTGAAGGAAGGGTTAGTAGTCAGTCTTTATATCTGTACAAGCCAGTCTATAGTAGATTTTGAGTCTGGAACAGTGAGAGAGGCAGAGAGACCTCACACTCTCTCCAGCCAGTGAGGCTCCAGGATATGACATGCCTGTAAGAGTAAGGTTAGTGCCAATTAGTTCAAGAAATGCTGATTTGTTAAGTGAGTTCAGCCCGTAACCGGGTCAAGTTGTATATTTTGTTATGTTTTATGATACAAAAGCAATAGGGAATTGAGTGGATCTCACTAGAAAACTATGTTCTGTTCATTCATATATTTTGTGTAAAGCATTTTATTGGTCTGCACTTGGCCTCATCTGCCAAGAATGCTTTCAGACTACTTTCCAAAAAGATATTAGAATGGAATGAAGGGACATGTGAGGTCATTGTATCCATCTCACAGCAGGAGATCTTGTTGTTATCCTCTGCAGGTCTCACTGTTATTTTACCAAATATTGGGCAGTAAAGATGGGCTCCAGATTGTAGGGAATGTGAGATCCATTACAGAGTAACCAGGTGAGGTGAGAGTGATTGCCCTTGACATCAAGGCAGCATTTGACCAAGTGTGGCACCAAGGAGCCCTAGTAAAATTGAAGTCAATAGAAATTAGGGGGAAAACTCTCCAGTGGCTGGAGTCATACCTAGCACAAAGGAAGATGGTAGTGGTTGTTGGAGGCCAATCATCTCAGCCCCAGGACATTGCTGCAGGAGTTCCTCAGGGGGGGAAACTGGCAGGTGAAGAAACGAATGTGTCTGTGAAGTATGTGAGGGCGAAAAGTTGCATTGCTAATGGGGGGAGGTGTCCCTGTGAACTTGGGGGAGGGAATGTTACAAAGTTTGGGTCTGCACTGAATATTCTCTGTGTATTTTATTTTATTCGTTCATGGGATGTGGGCATCTCTGCAAGGCCAGCATTTAATGCTCATCCCTAATTGCCCTTGATAAGGTGGTGGTGAGCCGCCTTCTTGAACTGCTGTAGTCGGTGTGGTGAAGGTCCTCCCACAGTGCTGTTAGGTACGGAGTTCCAGATTTTGACTTGGCGACAATGAAGGAACGGCGATATATTTCCAAGTTGGATGGTGCGTGACTTGGAGGGGAACGTGCAGATGGTGTTGTTCCCATGTGCCTGCTGCCTTTGTCCTTCTAGGTGATGGAGGTCACGGGCGTGGGAGGTGCTGTCGAAGAAGGCTTGGCGAGTTGCTGCAATGCATCCTGTAGATGGTACACACTGCAGCCAGTGGAACATAGGAACAGGAGTAGGCCATTCAGCCCCTCGTGCCTCCTCCGCCATTTGATAAGATCATGGCTGATCTGTGATCTAACTCCATATACCTGCCTTAGGCCCATATCCCTTAATACCTTTGGTTGCCAAAAAGCTATCTATCTCAGATTTAAATTTAGCAATTGAGCTAGTATCCCGTGAAGGGAGTGAATGTTTAGGGTGGTGGATTGGGTGCCAATCAAGCGGGCTGCTTTGTCCTGGATGGTATCGAGCTTCTTGAGGTGTTGTTGGAGCTGCACTCATCCAGGCAAGTGGAGAGTATTCCATCACACTCCTGACTTGTGCCTTGCAGATGGTGGAAAGGCTTTGGGGAGTCAGGAGGTGAGTCACTCGCTGCAGAATACCCAGCCTCTGACCTGCTCTTGTAGCCACAGTATTTATGTGACTGGTCCAGTTAAATTTCTGGTCAATGGTGACCCCCAGGATGTTAATGGTGGGGGATTCACCGATGGTAATGCTGTTGAATGTCAAAGCGAGGTGGTTAAACACTCTCTTGTTGGAGATGGTCATTGCCTGGCACTTGTGTGGCGTGAATGTTACTTACCGCTTATAAGCCCAAGCCTGGATGTTGTCCCGGTCTTGCTGCATGCAGGCACGGACTGCTTCATTATCTGAGGGGTTGTGAATGGAGCTGAACACTGTAAAATCATCAGCAAAGATCCCCACTTCTTACCTTAAGATGGAGCTGAAGATTGATAAAGAGGAGGTACTAGAAAGGCTGGCTGTACTTAAAGTAGATAAGTCACATGGTCCGGATGGAATGTATCCTAGATTGCTGAGAGAAGTAAGGGTGGAAATTGGTACTGGCCATAATCTTCCAATCATCCTTAGATACGGGGATGGTGCCAGAGGACTGGAGAATTGCAAATGTTACACCCTTATTCAAAAAAGGTGTAACTACAGGCCAGTCAGTTTAACCTTGGTGGTGGGAAAACTTTTAGAAACGACAATCCGAGACAGCAGTAGCAGTCATTTGGACAAGTGTGGATTAATAAAGGAAAGCCGCACGGATTTGTTAAAGGGAAATCGTGTTTAACTAATTTGATTGAGTTTTTTGATGAAGTAACAGAGAGGATCGATGAGGGCAATGCGTTCGATGTAGTGTATATGGACTTCCAAAAGACGTTTGTTGAAGTGCCACATAATCAATGTTGAAGCCCATGGAATAAAAGGGGCAGTGGCAGCATGGATACGAAATTGGCTAAGTGACAGGAAACAGAGTAGTGGTGAATGGTTGTTTTTCGGACTGGAGGGAGGTGTACAGTGGTGTTCCCCAGGGGTCAGTACTAGGACCACTGCTTTTCTTGATACATATTAATGACTTGGACTTGGGTGTACAGGGCACAATTTCAAAATTTAGATGACACAAAACTTGGAAGTGTGGGAGGAAACAGTGAAGAGAATAGTGATGGACTTCAAGAGGACAGGCTGGTGGAATGGGAGGTCACATGGCAGATGAAATTTAACGCAGAGAAGTGCAAAGTGATACATTTTGGTAGAAAGAACAAGGAGAGGCAATATAAACTAAATGGTACAATTCTAAAAGGGGTGCAGGAACAGAGAGCTCTGGGGGTATACATGCACAAGTCGTTTGAAGGTGGCAGGATAGGTTGAGAAAGTGGTTAAAAAAAGCATACGGGATCGTGGGTTTTATAAATAGAGGTATAGAGTACAAAAGCAAGGAAGTTATGATGAACCTTTATAAAACACTGGTGTGGCCACAATTCTGTGTCCAATTCTGGGCACAGCACTTTAGGAAAGATGTGAAGGTCTTAGAGAGGGTGCAGAAGAGATTTACTAGAATGGTTCCAGGGATGAAGGACTTTAGTTAAATTGATAGACTGGAAAAGCTGGGGTTGTTCTCCTTAGAGCAGAGAAGGTTGAGAGGAGATTTGATAGAGGTATTCAAAATCATGAAGGGTCTAGACAGGGTAGATAGAAAGAAACTGTTCCCATTGGCGGAATAGTCAAGAACCAGAGGACAGAGATTTTAGGTGATTGGCAAAAGAACTGAAGGCTATGTAGGAAAAACTTTTTTACACAACAAATGGTTATGATCTGGAATGCACTGCCTGAGGGGGTGGTGGAGGCTGTTTCAATCGTGGCTTTCAAAAGGGAATTGGGTAAGTATGGAATCATAGAAGGTTACAGCAAGGAAGGAGGCCATTCGGCCCATCGAGTCCGCACCGGCTCTATGCATGAGCAATCCAGCTAGTCCCACTGCCCCTCCCTATTCCCGTAGCCCTGCACATTTTTTTGTTTCAAGTACTTATCCAGTTCCCTTTTGAAGGCCATGATTGAATCTGCCTCCACCACTCCCTCGGGCAGTGCATTCCAGATCCTAACCACTCACTGTGTAAAAAAGTTTTTCCTCGTATCACCTTTGGTTCTTTTGCCAATCAGCTTAAATCTATGCCCTCTGGTTCTTGACCCTTCCACCAATGGGAATAGTTTTTCTCTCTATCCACTCTGTCTAGTACTTGAAGGGAAAAAATTTGCAGGGCTATGGGGAAAGAGCGGGGGAGTGGGACTAGCTAGATTGCTCTTGCAGAGAGCTGGCATGGACTTGATGGGCCAAATGGCCTCCTTCCGTGCTGTAACCATTCTTTGATTCTACGGTTGGGCCTAGGACACTGCCCTGAGGAACTCTTACAGCGATGCCCTGGGGCTAAGATGATTGGCCCCGAACAACCACTACCATATTCCCCTTTTTCCCCTAGATTCCCATTGACTTCAATTTTACTAGGGCTCCTTGATGCTACACTAGGTCAAATGTTGCCTTAATGTCAAGGGCAGTCACACTCACCTCACCTCAGGAATGCAGCTCCTTTGTCCATGTTTGGACCAAGGCTGTAATGAGGTCAGGAGCCGAGTGGTGCACCGGAACACATAAGAAGAGCATAAGAAATAGGAGCAGGAATAGGCCATACGACAGCTCGAGCCTGCTCTAACATTCAATCAGATTATGGCTGCACTCCACTTTCCTGCCCGATCCCCATATCCCTTGATTCCCCTAGAGTCCAAAAATCTATCTGTCTCAGCCTTGAATATACTCAATGACTGAGCATCCACAGCCCTCTGGGATGGAGAATTCCAAAGATTCACAGCCCTCTGAGTGAAGAAATTCCTCCTAATCTCAGTCTTAAATAGCCGACCCCTTATCTTGAGACTATATCCCCTCTTTCTAGACTCTCCAACCAGGAGAAACAACCTCCCAACATCTACCCTGTCAAGCCCCCTCAGAATCTTACATGTTTCAATGAGATCACCTCTCATTCTTCTAAACTCCAGAGAGTATAGGCCAGTCTGACTCAACCTCTCCTCATAGGACAACCCTCTCATCCCAAGAATTAATCTGGTCAACCTTTGTTGCACCACCTCTAAGGTAAGTATATCCTTCCTTAGATAAGGAGACCAAAACTGTACACAGTACTCCAGGTGAGGTCTCACCAAAGCCCTGTACAATTGTAGTATGACTTCCTTACTCTTGTACTCCAACCCCCTTGCTTTCCTAATTGCGTGCTGTACTTGCATGCTAACTTATTGTGTTACTTGTACCAGGACATCCAAGTCTCTCTCGACACCAATATTTAATAGTTTCTCACCATTTAAAAAATATTCTGATTTTCTATTCTTCCTACCAAAGTGAATAACCTCTCATTTCCCCACATTATACTTCATCTGCCACCTTCTTGCCCGCTCACTTAACCTGTCCATATACCTTTGCAGGCCCTTTGAGCCCTCATCACAGCTTACTTTCCCACCTAGTTTTATATCGTCAGCAAACTTGGATACATTACACTCAGTCCCTGCATCCGAGTGGTTAGCGTCTGGAATGCACTGCCTGAGGGGGTGGTGGAGGCAGATTCAATCATGGCCTTCAAAAGGGAACTGGATAAGTACTTGAAAGGAAAAAATTGCAGGGCTACGGGGAAAGGGCAGGGCGTGGGACTGGCTGATTGCTCCTGCATAGAGCGGGCATTATCTCGATGGGCCAAATGGTCTCCTTCTGTGCTGTAACCTTTCTATGATTCTATGATTCTAAGTCATTAATATAGACAGTCTTTACCCCCTCAGTTCACCGGCACACTCCTTACCAGGCCCCCCACCCCCCCACCCCTCCAGTCACCAGGACACTCTTTACACCTCCCTCAGTTCACCGGGACGTTCTTTACCCCCCTCGGTTCACCAGGACACTCTTTACCCCCCTCGGTTCATCAGGACACTCTTTACTCCCTCAGTTCACCGGGACACTCTTTACACCTCCCTCAGTTCACCAGGACACTCTTTACCCCCCTCGGTTCATCAGGACACTCTTTACTCCCTCAGTTCACCGGGACGTTCTTTACCCCCCTCGGTTCACCAGGACACTCTTTACCCCCCTCGGTTCATCAGGACACTCTTTACTCCCTCAGTTCACCGGGACACTCTTTACACCTCCCTCAGTTCACCAGGACACTCTTTACCCCCCTCGGTTCACCGGGACACTCTTTACACGTACCTCAGTTCACCAGGACACTCTTTACCCCCCTCGGTTCACCGGGACACTCTTTACACCTACCTCAGTTCACCAGGACACTTTACCCTCCACGGTTCACCGGGACGCTCTTTACCCCCCTCGGTTCACCAGGACACTCTTTACCCCCCTCGGTTCACCGGGACACTCTTTACACGTACCTCAATTCACCAGGACACTCTTTACCCCCCTCGGTTCACCGGGACACTCTTTACACGTACCTCAATTCACCAGGACACTCTTTACCCACCTTGGTTCACCGGGACGCTCTTTACCCACCTTGGTTCACCGGGACACTCTTTACCCACCTTGGTTCACCGGGACACTCTTTACACCTCCCTCAGTTCACCGGGACACTTTACCCTCCACGGTTCACCGGGACGCTCTTTATGCCGTCAGTTCACCAGGACACTCTTTACTCCCTCAGTTCATCGAGACACTCTTTACACCTCCCTCAGTTCCCTGGGGCACTCTTTAACCCCCTCAGTTCACCGGCACCCCATCCACCACCCTAAACATTCACTCCCTTCACCACCAGCACACTGTGGCTGCAGTGTGTACCATCCACAGGATGCACTGCAGCAACTCGCCAAGGCTTCTTCGACAGCACCTCCCAAACCCGCGACCTCTACCACCTAGAAGGACAAGGGCAGCAGGCACATGGGAACAACACCACCTGCACGTTCCCCTCCAAGTCACACACCATCCCAACTTGGAAATATATCGACGTTCCTTCATCGTCGCTGGGTCAAAATCCTAGAACTCCCTTCCTAACACCACTGTGGGAGAATCGTCACCACACGGACTGCAGCGGTTCGAGAAGGCAGCTCACCACCACCTTCTCAAGGGCAATTAGGGATGGGCAATAAATGCCGGCCTCACCAGCGACGCCCACATCCCATGAATGAATTTTTAAAAGTTCACCGGGGCGTTCTTTACCCCCCTCAGTTCACCGGGACGCTCTTTACCCCCCTCAGTTCACCGGGGCGCTCTTTACCCCCCTCAGTTCACCGGGACACTCTTTAGACCTCCCTCAGTTCACTGGGACACTCTTTACCCCCCTCGGTTCACCAGGACACTCTTTACCCCCCGCCCCCACCCTGCTTCAGTTTACTGGGACACTCTTTACCCCCACTCAGTTCACTTGAACACTCTTTACCCCACTCAGTTTACTGGGACACTCTTTACCCCCCATCAATTCACCGGGACACTCTTAACCTTCCCTCCAGTCCCTGGGACAATCTGTACACTGCCTCTTTTCACTGGAACACTCTTTACCCCTTCTCAGTGCACCAGGACACTCATTATCCCCTCGGTTCACTTGGATAATCTTTACCCCTTCATTTCACCGGGACACTCTTCACCCCTCCCTCATTTCACTGGGACACTCTTCACCCCTTCCTCAGTTCACAGGAACACTCTTCACCCCTCCCTCATTTCACCGGGATACTCTTCATCCCTCCCTCATTTCACCGGGATACTCTTCATCCCTCCCTCATTTCACCGGGATACTCTTCACCCCTCCCTCATTTCACCGGGATACTCTTCACCCCTTCCTCAGTTCACTGGGACACTCTTTACCCCCCTCATTTCACCGGGACACTTTTTACCTTTCTCATTTCACCAGGACACACTTCACCCTTCCCTCAGTTCACCAGACACTCTTCACCCCTCCCTCATTTCACCGGGACACTCTTCACCCCTCCCTCATTTCACCGGGACACTCTTTACCCCTCCCTCGGTTCACCGGGACACTTTTTACCCCTCCCTCAGTTCACCGGGACACTCTTTACCCCTCCCTCATCTCACCAGGACACACTTCACCCTTCCCTCATTTCACTGGGACACTCTTTACTCCTCTTCCTCGGTTCACAGAGATGTTTATTTTGGAGATGATGAGAGCATGATACAGTCAGTATAACTTCTGTTGTATCCAACTCAGCTAAAACGCAATCTCTGTACCCTTTCCTACTGCCCAGGACACCCATTTGCTCCCTTAAAGGGTAGACAGAGAGGGGGGTGGGGGCGGGGCATATGGTAGGGGGGAGGAAAGGGGAGGGGGGGCTTCTTCCGCCCGCATCCTCTTCATGATGTCACGTTTGGAGGTGGGACTGGCGGGGTGTCCAGAAATCCATTAGTTTTTCCTCAGCACATGACCAATGATAACTGTACCTGCATAAAACGGGTGAACTTGTCAAACGACAGTTGTAAGTGGGCCCGACACTGTTGTGTCTGTTGCACCCGTTTTACCTCAGCTCATACTAGGGTTAGGAGAACAGCACAACAACCTTGGAGGGCCAGCTCGTGCCTCCCTAACAGAATGGCAGGGTTCCATTCCGAGATCCCAGCCTCACATTCTGTACACTCCCGTCCTACCCCCAGCCCCACATTATATATGGGGCGGGATACTGCTCCAAAGTCCCGGTCCCACCCTGGTGCAGACACCACCCCTTTTATGTAAACGACCCTGTTCCCGAGATTTGGGTTGGGGTCATCGCTGGGGCAGTGTAGCGAAAGTCGCTTTGCACTGCATTTCAAGTGGTGGGACGGAGCATCTGGAATTTTTAGGTCGAGTTGTTTAGCTCATTTAACTGCACTGGATTGGAATCCAAATCCCACCTCTGAGTTCAAGTGCTCCAATACGCGTTAATAAATCAAACGCTTATTCACTTTGAACAGCTAATTAAAGAAAAATGAGCATTTAACCATAAAGTTATAAAGAGAAACCCATTGTGGAGAATGTTTTCTCCTGTTTAATATAAACATCTTCTTGCTTTAAATGGAGTTTCTCCTCATCATTGCAGGAGATGCTCAAAGATAAAGCTGACAATGTAATAACAGGCTCTGAAAACAACATTCAACCACTTCTTTGGAGATTGCAATCAACTGCTGAGGCGTAATGTAAAACATTAGGTAACAGCCGCACATTTTCAGTTATTTATGATTTTCCACTCTGCCTGCTTTGCTCTGCATATTTTCTTGTGTATTCTCTGGTGTTTTGCCTTGTGTAACAAGGAACCCAACCATATTCTGAGCCATTAAAAGACCAGTGCGTCAAAAATTCACAGCCCTTCTGGAAAATTCCCACCACAAATTTGGCAGGAGTGCACAGGAAGGCCCAGAAATTAGGCTTGACCCAGATAAGCCAGGCCCCGGACTAAAATTGGGATATCTGTGGAGCCTTGTAAACGCCAGAGCTTGAACATGCCCCTTAACAGCCAATTGATGCAGGATGGGTGGTGCCAGGGAATGGGGGCAGTTATTTCCTACGTCCACAGTCCTCCAAAGCACTCGTTTTTTGATCATTGGCAATACACCTGGGCACCAGACTACCAGAGAATGCCCGTGGGCCCCACCCGAGGGTCCAGGCTCAATACACAGCCTAATCCACAACGATCTCCAAAATTTGAGTGTTTTTGGCCTCTTATGATGGGAAATATATTTTCTGTTTTTTGGGGGTCCCAGAACCTCCCGAGCAGGCTGACGTCTGCTGGAATTGCAGGCCTTCTTGGGCAGGCAGGCACTAGAGATCAGCCCCTAGTGGTGCGGGCACCCACTATTGCCATGTCAATGAAAAGACCTGTTTAACCCCACAAACATTAGCTGGATCAGTGCCAGAAGTATGGGTAGTGTGTCTGAGTACATACCCCAGGGTGTATTTTGAAGATTGTGACATGGGCTGGGAATCAGCTGCTCCCGCTCCATTGCCATAATTTCACTGAAAGTACAGTGGAAATCTGCTTTCCCTGTGTAGTTGGGGTATCAGATGCATTTCCAGAAAAGTTATGGCGTCTGAGCAGCTCTGAGGAAAGTTTCAGCCAAGTCTAGTGACTAATGGGGGCGATTCTTGACTGTCAACTTTACAGTCATCAAAAAATTACTGTCTAAGAAATGCTGTTCTTGTTGGATTTTAATTTACAGGAAATATATATTTACAATCCACAGGGCATATATACAACGGCAATTTTGTTGGATTTTCATCTGAGGCTATATATACACGGCACTTGTAATCTATATGGCATATATACGCAATCCATTTAATCTATATGGCTTATATACACTGTAATTTTAATCTATGGGGCATATATACACTGCACGTATAATCTATACGGCTTACATAAGGTACTTTTCATCTATAGGGCATTTATACACGGCACTACTAATCTATAGGCCACATTTACATGGGATTTTTAATCTATAGGCAATATATACCCAGCACTTTTAATCTATAGGTGACACACACTCAGCATTTTTAATCTATAGGGCATATATATGCTGCCTGTTTAATCTATACGACTGATATACACAGCGTTTTAATCTATAGAGCATATATACATGGCATTTTTAATCTATACGATTTATATGCATGGCACTTTTAATCTATATGACTTATATACACGACATTTTTAATCTATAGCCGATATACACAGCACTTTTAATCTATGGGCGTATATACGTGACACATTTAATCTATATGGCTTATATATATGGCACGTTTAATCTATGGGCATACATACATGGCACTTCTAATCTATATGGTTTATATACATGGCACTTTTATATTATGGGGTATATAGACGACGGCACTTTTAATCCATAGGGTATACACACAGGCGTTTTAATATATATATGGTCCTAGAAAGTCGGTTGCACAACGCCTATTTTTTGGGACCTACTAAGATCCCAATATGTTGACAATTGTAAACAATTTTACAACACCAAGTTATAGTCCAGCAATTTTATTTTAAATTCACAAGCTTTCGGAGGCTACCTCCTTCCTCAGGTGAACGATGTGGAAATGAAGTCCTCGAAATGAAGTCGCATTTATAATTCACAGAACAATGCTGGTGATAACAGACAGTTTTTTCAACTGCCCGTTGCCAAGGCAATCAGTGTGCAGACAGACAGTTGTTACCTGCCAGGTCTCAGAATATACAAATCACCAAAAAAAACAACAAACAAAAAAAAACAGAGATAGAGAGGTAGAGACAGAGAAAAGACAGCAACTGACCCGTTATATTAAAAACAGATAACATTTGTTCGCTGGTGGGGTAACGTGTAGCGTGACATGAACCCAAGATCCCGGTTGAGGCCGTCCTCATGGGTGCGGAACTTGGCTATCAATTTCTGCTCGACGATTTTGCGTTGTCGTGTGTCTCGAAGGCCGCCTTGGAGTACGCTTACCCGAAGGTCGGTGGCTGAATGTCCTTGACTGCTGAAGTGTTCCCCGACTGGGAGGGAACCCTCCTGTTTGGCGATTGTTGCGCGGTGTCCGTTCATCCGTTGTCGCAGTGTCTGCATGGTCTCGCCAATGTACCATGCTCCGGGGCATCCTTTCCTGCAACGTATGAGGTAGACAACGTTGGCCGAGTCACAGGAGTATGAACCATGCACCTGGTGGGTGGTGTCCTCTCGTGTGATGGTGGTATCTGTGTCGATGATCTGGCATGTCTTGCAGAGGTTACCGTGGCAGGGTTGTGTGGTGTCGTGGACGCTGTTCTCTTGAAAGCTGGGTAATTTGCTGCGAACGATGGTCTGTTTGAGGTTGGGTGGCTGTTTAAAGGCGAGTAGTGGAGGTGTGGGGATGGCCATAGCGAGGTTCTCCGCAGCCTTCAACATGTCATCAATGACGACGAACACCTCGCTATGGCCATCCCCACACCTCCACTACTCGCCTTTAAACAGCCACCCAACCTCAAACAGACCATCGTTCGCAGCAAATTACCCAGCTTTCAAGAGAACAGCGTCCACGACACCACACAACCCTGCCACGGTAACCTCTGCAAGACATGCCAGATCATCGACACAGATACCACCATCACACGAGAGGACACCACCCACCAGGTGCATGGTTCATACTCCTGTGACTCGGCCAACGTTGTCTACCTCATACGTTGCAGGAAAGGATGCCCCGGAGCATGGTACATTGGCGAGACCATGCAGACACTGCGACAACGGATGAACGGACACCGCGCAACAATCGCCAAACAGGAGGGTTCCCTCCCAGTCGGGGAACACTTCAGCAGTCAAGGACATTCAGCCACCGACCTTCGGGTAAGCTTACTCCAAGGCGGCCTTCGAGACACACGACAACGCAAAATCGTCGAGCAGAAATTGATAGCCAAGTTCCGCACCCATGAGGACGGCCTCAACCGGGATCTTGGGTTCATGTCACGCTACACGTTACCCCACCAGCGAACAAATGTTATCTGTTTTTAATATAACGGGTCAGTTGCTGTCTTTTCTATGTCTCTACCTCTCTATCTCTGTTTTTTTTTGTTTGTTGTTTTTTTTGGTGATTTGTATATTCTGAGACCTGGCAGGTAACAACTGTCTGTCTGCACACTGATTGCCTTGGCAACGGGCAGTTGAAAAAACTGTCTGTTATCACCAGCATTGTTCTGTGAATTATAAATGCGACTTCATTTCGAGGACTTCATTTCCACATCGTTCACCTGAGGAAGGAGGTAGCCTCCGAAAGCTTGTGAATTTAAAATAAAATTGCTGGACTATAACTTGGTGTTGTAAAATTGTTTACAATTGTCAACCCCAGTCCATCACCGGCATCTCCACATCCCAATATGTTGGGCAGGAAAAGTGCGCTGCTCGCCATATTGGTGATGGAGGTTGCGCTGATGTCAGGAGTGCCCGTCAGGATCAATCAAATGGGGAAGAATTTATTCAGATTAGGGTCCTGCACTTTTTCCATTTGCGATCACCCCAGCACTTCACTTGCCATGTGCTGACCTTACACAGCGCGATGTGGCACTAACCGGCAGGAAGTTCCCTCACTAGCACCATTTCAAGGCACCTTGCAGAACGTACAGGTTAGTTGCTGGTTTCTTATTTCAGGCTGCTGGTTGACTTCTGGGTGTTTCTTGGTGTGTTTTCTGATTCTGGAAAGTTCACTTTGTCTAAGCAGAGAAAGATTTTGCTAGTGTTGTACAGTTATTGGCTGCCTCAGAAATAGTTTGGCTGCAGTCATGGGTGATCTGGTAGGGCTGCCTTTGAGGTTGGAGGAGGAGGGGGAGCAGCAAGGAAGACAGGAAAGAGCAAAAGCTGTTGGGACACGAGGGAGGAGGAGGAGGAGGGCACTACACAGGAGGTCGTACCCACAGTGGGTCTTCAGGGAGCACTTCTTCACATCGGTATTTACGGTTGAGAAATTGTAAACAATTTTACAACACTCGCCTTTAAACAGCCACCCAACCTCAAACAAACCATCGTTCGCAGCAAATTACCCAGCCTTCAGGAGAACAGCGTCCACGACACCACACAACCCTGCCACGGTAACCTCTGCAAGACATGCCAGATCATCGACACAGATACCACCATCACACGAGAGGACACCACCCACCAGGTGCACGGTTCATACTCCTGTGACTCGGCCAACGTTGTCTACCTCATACGTTGCAGGAAAGGATGCCCCAGAGCATGGTACATTGGCAAGACCATGCAGACGCTGCGACAACGGACGAACGGACACCGCGCAACAATCGCCAAAGAGGAGGGTTCTCTCCCTGTCGGGGAACACTTCAGCAGTCATGGACATTCAGCCACCGACCTTCGGGTAAGCATACTCCAAGGCGGCCTTCAAGACACACGACAACACAAAATCGTCGAGCAGAAATTGAGAGCCAAGTTCCGCACCCATGAGGACGGCCTCAACCGGGATCTTGGGTTCATGTCACACTACACGTAACCCCACCAGCGAACAAATGTTATCTGTTTTTAATATAACGGGTCATTGACTGTCTTCCTTATCTCTCTCTCTCTCTCTTTTTTTTGGGGGTTTGTATATTCGGTGGCCTTTTTAGGTGACACCTTTCTGTCTGCTCACTGTGATTGCCTTGGCAACGGGCAGTAATCACCAGGCATTGTTTTGTGATCTTAAAATGCGAAGGATTCGAAAATGTCATTTCCACACCGCCTGAGGAAGGGGAAAGCCCCCGCAAGCTTGTGGGATTAAAAATAAAATTGTTGGACTATAACTTGGTGTTGTAAAATTGTTTACAGTTGTCAACCCCAGTCCATCTCCACATCACGGTTGAGAAAGGCATGGATGTTAGGGAACTTGGGGAAATAAATAGTGATGTCTTGAGGAGTGTACATATTACAGAGAGGGAAGTGCTGGAAGTCTTAACGCACATCAAGGTAGATAAATCTCCGGGACCTGATGAAATGTATCCCAGGACGTTACGGGAGGTTAGGGAGGAAATTGCGGGTCCCCTAGCAGAGATATTTGAATCATCGACAGCTACAGGTGAGGTGCCTGAAGATTGGAGGGTAGCAAATGTTGTGCCTTTGTTTAAGAAGGGCGGCAGGGAAAAGCCTGGGAACTACAGACCGGTGAGCCTGACATCTGTAGTGGGTAAGTTGTTAGAGGGTATTCTGAAAGACAGGATCTACAGGCATTTGGAGAGGCAGGGACTGATTAGGAACAGTCAGCATGGTTTTGTGAGAGGAAAATCATGTCTCACGAATTTGATTGAGTTTTTTGAAGGGGTAACCAAGAAGATAGATGAGGGCTGTGCAGTAGACGTGGTCTACATGGACTTTAGCAAAGCCTTTGACAAGGTACCGCATGGTAAGTTGTTACATAAGGTTAAATCTCACGGGATCCAAGGTGAGGTAGCCAATTGGATACAAAATTGGATTGACGACAGAAGACAGAGGGTGGTTGTAGAGGGTTGTTTTTCAAACTGGAGGCCTGTGACCAGCGGTGTGCCTCAGGGATTGGTGCTGGGTCCGCTGTTATTTGTTATTTATATTAATGATTTGGATGAGAATTTAGGAGGCATGGTTAGTAAGTTTGCAGATGACACCAAGATTGGTGGCATTGTGGACAGTGAAGAAGGTTATCTAGGATTGCAACGGGATCTTGATAAATTGGGCCAGTGGGCCGATGAATGGCAGATGGAGTTTAATTTAGATAAATGTGAGGTGATGCATTTTGGTAGATCGAATCGGGCCAGGACCTACTCCATTAATGGTAGGGCGTTGGGGAGAGTTATAGAACAAAGAGATCTAGGAGTACAGGTTCATAGCTCCTTGAAAGTGGAGTCACAGATGGATAGGATGGTGAAGAAGGCATTCAGCATGCTTGGTTTCATTGGTCAGAACATTGAATACAGGAGTTGGGATGTCTTGTTGAAGTTGTACAAGACATTAGTAAGGCCACACTTGGAATACTGTGTACAGTTCTGGTCACCCTACTATAGAAAGGATATTATTAAACTAGAAAGAGTGCAGAAAAGATTTACGAGGATGCTACCGGGACTTGATGGTTTGACTTATAGGGAGAGGTTGGATAGACTGAGACTTTTTTCCTTGGAGAGGAGGAGGTTTAGGAGTGATCTTATAGAAGTCTATAAAATAATGAGGGGCATAGATAAGGTAGATAGTCAAAATCTTTTCCCAAAGGTAGGGAAGTCTATAACGAGGGGGCATAGATTTAAGGTGAGAGGGGAGAGATACAAAAGGGTCCAGAGGGGCAATTTTTTCACTCAAAGGGTGGTGAGTGTCTGGAACGAGCTGCTAGAGGCAGTAGTAGAGGCGGGTACAATTTTGTCTTTTAAAAAGCATTTGGACAGTTACATGGGTAAGATGGGTATAGAGGGATATGGGCCAAGTGCAGGCAATTGGGACTAGCTTAGTGGTATAAACTGGGCGACATGGACATGTTGGGCCGAAGGGCCTGTTTCCATGTTGTAAACATCTATGATTCTACATGAACTTTACTCAGGAACAATGTATGAGGCGCCTTCACTTCACCAAGGAGGATGTAGCTGAGCTAAGTCACCCGCTTAATCTATAGGGTAGACACACTAAGGTGTAAAATACACCAAGAAAAACCCAGAAGTTAACCTGCATGGGTTAATCAAGGACAGTCAGCATGGATTTGTTAAGGGAAGGTCGTGTCTGACTAACTTGATTGAATTTTTTGAGGAGGCAACAAGGAGGTCGATAAGGGTAATGCATTTGATGTAGTCTACATGGTTTTAGCAAGGCTTTTGACAAGGTCCCACATGGCAGACTGGTCAAAAAAGTAAAAGCTCATGGGATTCAAGGGAAAGTGGCCAGTTGGATCCAAAATTGGCTCAGTGGCAGGGAGCAAAGGGTAATGGTTGAACATAAGAAATAGGAGCAGGAGTAGGCCAATCGGCCCCTCGAGCCTGCTCCGCCATTCAATAAGATCTGATCCTAACCTCAAATCTAAATTCATGTCCAATTTCCTGCCCACTCCCCGTAACCCCTAATTCCCTTTACTTCTAGGAAACTGTCTATTTCTGTTTTAAATTTATTTAATGATGCAGCTTCCACAGCTTCCTGGGGCAGAAAATTCCACAGACCTACTACCCTCTGAGTGAAGAAGTTTCTCCACATCTCAGTTTTGAAAGAGCAGCCCCTTATTCTAAAATTATGCCCCCTAGTTCTAGTTTCACCCATCCTTGGGAACATCCTTACCGCATCCACCCGATCAAGCCCCTTCACAATCTTATATGTTTCAATAAGATCGCCTCTCATTCTTCTGAACTCCAATGAGTAGAGTCCCAATCTACTCAACCTCTCCTCATATGTCCGCCCCCTCAACCCCGGGATTAACCGAGTGAACCTTCTTTGTACTGCCTCGAGAGCAAGTATGTCTTTTCTTAAGTATGGAGACCAAAACTGTATGCAGTATTCCAGGTGCGGTCTCACCAATACCTTATATAACTGCAGCAATACCTCCCTGTTTTTATATTCAATCCCCCTAGCAATAAAAGCCAACATTCCGTTGGCCTTCTTGATCACCTGCTGCACCTGCATACTAACTTTTTGATTTTCTTGCACAAGGACCCCCAGATCCCTTTGTACTGCAGTACTTTCCAGTTTCTCGCCATTAAGATAATAACTTGCTCTCTGATTTTTCCTGCCAAAGTGCATAACCTCGCATTTTCCAATATTGTACTGCATCTGCCAAATCTCCGCCCACTCACCCAGCCTGTCTATATCCCCTTGTAGGTTTTTTATGTCCTCCTCACTCTCCACTTTCCCTCCCATCTTTGTATCATCTGCAAACTTTGATATGTTACACTCGGTCCCCTCCTCTAAATCATTAATATAGATTGTAAAGAGTTGGGGACCCAGCACCAACCCCTGCGGAACACCACTGGCCACTGGTTGCCAGTCCGAGAATGAACCATTTATCCCAACTCTCTGCTTCCTGTTCGATAACCAATCCTCCACCCATGCCAGAATATTACCCCCAATCCAGTGATTCTTTATCTTGAGCAATAATCTTTTATGTGGCACCTTGTCGAATGCCTTCTGGAAGTCTAAATACACTACGTCCACTGGTTCCCCTTTATCCACCCTGTATGTTATGTCCTCAAAGAACTCAAGCAAATTTGTCAGACATGACTTCCCTTTCATAAAGCCATGCTGACTTTGTCCTATTAAATTATGTTTATCCAAATGTTCCGCTACTGTCTCCTTAATAATAGACTCCAAAATTTTACCCACCACAGATGTTAGGCTAACTGGTCTATAATTTCCAGCCTTCTGCCTACTACCCTTTTTAAATAAGGGTGTTACATTAGCAGTTTTACAATCTGCCGGGACCTTTGCCGAGTCCAGAGAATTTTGGAAAATTATTACCAAAGCATCCACAATCCCTACTGCCACTTCCCTCAAGACCCTAGGATGTAAGCTATCAGGTCCAGGGGATTTATCCGCCTTGAGTCCCATTAATTTACTGAGTACCAATTCCTTAGTGATTTTAATCATATTTAGCTCCTCCCCCCCTAGAGCCCCCTATTTGTCCAGTGCTGGGATATTCTTAGTGTCCTCTACCGTAAAGACTGAAACAAAATATTTGTTCAGCATTTTTGCCATCTCCATGTTTCATAAGAACATAAGAAATAGGAGCAGGAGTAGGCCAATCGGCCCCTCGAGCCTGCTCCGCCATTCAATAAGATCATGGCTGATCTGATCCCAACCACAAATCTAAAGAACACAAGAAGTAGGAGCAGGACCCGGCCACTCAGCCCCTGGGCCCTCTCAGCCACCCACAGGGCATTGACCGATCCGAACTCAGCTTCATGTCCAATTTCCTGCCCGCTCCCCATAACCCCTAATTCCCTTTACTTCTAGAAAACTGTCTATTTCTGTTTTAAATTTATCTAATGATGTAGCTTCCACAGCTTCCTGGGGCAGCAAATTCCACAGACCTACTACCCTCTGAGTGAAGAAGTTTCTCCTCATCTCAGTTTTGAAAGAGCAGCCCCTTATTCTAAGATTATGCCCCCTAGTTCTAGTTTCACCCATCTTTGGGAACATCCTTACTGCATCCACCCGAGCAAGCCCCTTCACAATCTTATATGTTTTAATAAGATCGCCTCTCATTCTTCTGAACTCCAATGAGTAGAGTCCCAATCTACTCAATCTCTCCTCATATGTCCGCCCCCTCATCCCCGGGATTAACCGAGTGAACCTTCTTTGTACTGCCTCGAGAGCAAGTATGTCTTTTCTTAAGTGTGGACACCAAAACTGTATGCAGTATTCCAGGTGTGGTCTCACCAATACCTTATATAACTGCAGCAATACCTCCCTGTTGTTATATTCTATCCCCCTAGCAATAAAAGCTAACATTCCGTTGGCTTTCTTGATCACCTGCTGCACCTGCATACCAACTTTTTGATTTTCTTGCACTAGGACCCCCAGATTCCTTTGTACTGCAGTACTTTCCAGTCTCTCGCCATTAAGAAAATAACTTGCTCTCTGATTTTTCCTGCCAAAGTGCATAACCTCACATTTTCCAATATTATATTGCATCTGCCAAATCTCCGCCCACTCACCCAGCCTGTCTATATTCCCTTGCAGGTTTTTTATGTCCTCCTCACTCTCTACTTTCCCTCCCATCTTTGTATCATCTGCAAATTTTTACATGTTGCACTCGGTCCCCTCCTCCAAATCGTTAATATAGATTGTAAAGAGTTGGGGACCCAGCAACGACCCCTGTGGAACACCACTGGTTACTGGTTGCCAGTCCGAGAATGAACCATTTATCCCAGCTCTCTGCCTCCTGTTCGATAACCAATCCTCCACCCATGCCAGAATATTACCCCCAATCCTGTGATTTTTTATCTTAAGTAATAATCGTTTATGTGGCACCTTGTCGAATGCCTTCTGGAAGTCTAAATACACTACGTCCACTGGTTCCCCTTTATCCACCCTGTACGTTATATCCTCAAAGAACTCAAGCAAATTTGTCAGACATGACTTCCCCTTCATAAAGCCATGCTGACTTTGTCCTATTAAATTATGCTTATCTAATTGTTCCATTACTGTCTCCTTAATAATAGACTCCAAAATTTTACCCACCACAGATGTTAGGCTAACTGGCCTATAATTTCCAGCCTTCTGCCTACTACCCTTTTTAAATAAGGGTGTTACATTAGCAGTTTTCCAATCTGCCGGGACCTCTCCCGAGTCCAGGGAATTTTGGAAAACTATCACCAAAGCATCCACAATCCCAACTGCCACTTCCCTCAAGACCCTAGGATGTAAGCCATCAGGTCCAGGGGATTTATCCGCTTTGAGTCCCATTATTTTACTGAGTACCATCTCCTGAGTGATTTTAATCGTATTTAGCTCCTCCCCCCATAGAGCCCCCTGTTTGTCCAGTGTTGGGATATTCTTGGTGTCCTCTACCGTAAAGACTGAAACAAAATATTTGTTCAGCATTTTTGCCATCTCCATGTTTCCCACCATTAATTTCCCGGTCTCATCCTCTAAGGGACCTACGTTTGCCTTAGCCACCCTTTTTCTTTTCATATAACTATAGAAACTCTTGCTATCTGTTTTTATATTTTTTGCTAATTTCTTTTCATAATCTAACTTCCCTTTCTTAATCAATCCTTCAGTTACTTTTTGCTGTCTTTTGAAGACTTCCCAATCTTCTATCCTCCCACTAAGTTTGGCTACCTTATATGTCCTTGTTTTTAGTCGGATACTATCCTTGATTTCTTTACTTAGCCACGGATGGCTGTCATTTCTTTTACACCCTTTTTTCCTCAGTGGAATATTTTTTTTTTGAAAGTTGTAAAATAACTCCTTAAATGAACACCACTGTTCATGTACCGTCTTACCCTTTAATCTATTTTCCCAGTCCACTTTAATCAATTCCGCTCTCATACCATCATAGTCTCCTTTATTCAAGCTCAGTACGCTTGTTTGAGAACCAACCTTCTCACCCTCTAATTGGATATGGAATGTAACCATGTTATGGTCACTCATTCCAAGGGGATCCTTAACTAGGACATTATTAATTAATCCTGGCTCATTACACAGGACCAGGTCCAAGGTTGCTTGCCCCCTTGTAGGATCAGTTACATACTGCTCAAGAAATCCCTCCCTAATACACTCAATAAACTCTTCCTCAAGGCTGCCCTGCCCAATTTGATTTGTCCAGTTAATATGATAGTTAAAATCCCCCATAATTATAGCTGTTCCCTTATTACATGCCCCGACTATTTCCTGATTAATACTTCTTCCAGCAGAGTTGCAACTATTAGGAGGCCTATATACTACGCCCACTAGTGTTTTTTCCCCCTTACCTCTACCCAAACTGTTTCATTATCCTGATCCTTTGTCCCAATATCATTTCTCTGTATTACAGTGATTCCTTCCTTTATTAACATAGCCACCCCACCTCCCCTTCCTTCCTGTCTGTCCTTCCTGATTGTTAAATACCCTGGCATATTTAATTCCCAGTCGTTGTCACCCTACAGCCATGTTTCTGTAATGGCCACAAGATCATATCCATACGTAGTTATTTGTGCCGTTAACTCGTCCATTTTGTTACAAATGCTACGTGCATTCAGATAAAGAACTTTCAAATATGTTTTGTGACACTTAGTTCCTGCTTTTTCCTTTTTTAACACTTTACCTTTTACTCCATACCTTCTGTCCCTTCCTGACACGCTTTCCTCTGTCTCCCTGCTCAGGTTCCCAACCCCCTGCCACAGCTTTGATGCTGGGTTAATCGCCTTACGCCTTCTAGTTTTTATTTTATCTGTCGTGCCTAAAGTACACTTTCTTTCCGCTGCTCTACGCTTTTCCCTTTCACTTGTTCTTGAACAACTGTTTGTATTATTTGTATTGTAGATTTCCCCTGGGCCTTCCCCTCTCTTGCTGCTCTCAATTTTATTCCCTTCTGACTCCCCGCTCAGGTTCCCATCCCCCTGCCACTCTAGTTTAAACCTTCCCCAACAGCACTAGCAAACACCCCCGTGAGGGCATTGGTCCCGGTCCTGCTCGGGTGTAACCCGTCCCGCTTGTACAGGTCCCACCTTCCCCAGAACCGGTCCCAATGTCCCAGGAATCTAAATCCCTCCCTCCTACACCATCCCTGCAGCCACGCATTCATCCTGTCTATTCTCCTGTTCCTATACTCACTAGCACGTGGCACCGGTAGTAATCCTGAGATCACTACCTTTGAAGTCCTGCTTTTTAATTTATCTCCTAACTCCTTAAATTCACCTTGCAGGACCCCATCCCTTTTTTTACCTATGTCGTTGGTACCAATATGGACCACGACTACTGGTTGTTCACCCTCCCCCTCCAGAATGCCCTGCAGCCGCTCCGTGACATCCTTGACCCTAGCACCAGGGAGGCAACATACCATCCTGGAGTCACGTTTGCGGCCGCAGAAACGCCTATCTGTTCCCCTTACAATTGAATCCCCTATCACTATAGCCCTGCCACTCTTCTTCCTCCCCTCCTGTGCAGCAGAGCCACCCGTGGTGCCCCGAACCTGGCTCTTGCTGCTTTCCCCTGATAAGCCATCTCCCCCAACAGTATCCAAAGCAGAATTTCTGTTTGAGAGGGAGATGGCCCCAGGGGACTCTTGCTCTACCTGCCTAGTCCTTTTTCTCTGCCTGGCGGTCACCCATTTCCTTTCTGCCTGCGTAATCTTTACCTGCGGTGTGACCACCTCACTGAACGTGCTATCCACGACAGTCTCAGCATCGCGGATGCTCCACAGTGAATCCACCCGCAGCTCCAGCTCCGAAATGCGGTTAGCCAGTAGCTGCAGCTGGACACACTTCCTGCACACATGGTCGCCAGGGACACTGGTAGTGTCCATGACTTCCCACATAGTGCAGGAGGAGCATATCACGGGTGCGAGCTCTGCTGCCATGACTTGCCTTCGACTCTCAGACTCTCCTCCCGCTCTAGGTCTCCCCTTTTATACTGTGCTCACCTCTCAGACTCTCCTGCCTCACCTGCGACGTCGCACAGTAGTTTTCTCTTGTTGCAGGTCTGCTGCTGCTTTTATTCCCCAATCTCAGTCTTCTACTCTCAGGTCCACTGCCACTCTGGGGAAAAAGTTAGGAAAAGCGAGGCAAAGCAGCACCTCCTTCCCCCACTTCACCGAACTCCCACATGTACCAAACTCTCAGCAGCTCACACTGTGTTTTCCGCACACCGTGCTGTCGCACTGACAGGCCCCTGTATTTCTACAGTTTGTAACTCAGATGAGTCAGGCCTGCCCCACCTTCAAGTACCAGTTTAATCTAGCTAACCAATTAACTTGCTACAGCAGCTCTCTCTGCTGAAGCCTGACAGAAACTTAAAAATTTAAACTTTAAAATTGAACTTAAACAGTTGAAGCAATATGCACTAGCTTTAAAGAGATTAACCCTTAAACTCCCACACGTACCAAACTCTCAGCAGCTCACACTCTGTTGTCCTCACACCGTGAGGTTGACGGGTGTTTTTGCGACTGGAGGCTGTTTCCAGTGGGGTTCCGCAAAGTTCAGTACTAAGTCCCTTGCTTTTTGTGGTGTATATTAATGACTTGGACTTGAATGTGGGGCTTGATCAAGAAATTTGCAGATGATGCAAAAATTGGCCGTGTGGTTGATAGTGAGGAGGAAAGCTGTAGACTGCAGGAAGATATCAATGGACTGGTCAGGTGGGCAGAAAAGTGGCAAATGGAATTCAGTCTGGAGAAGTGTGAGGTAATGCATTTGGGGAGGGCAAACAAGGCAAGGGAATACACAATAAATGGGAGGATACTGAGAGGCATAGAAGAACAAAGGGACCTTGGAGTGCATGTCCACAGATCCCTGAAGGTAGCAGGTGGTTAAAAAGGCATACAGGAAGTATCCCTTATTAGCCGAGGCATATAATATAACAGCAGGGAGGTTATGCTAGAATTGTATTAAATATTGGTTAGGCCACAGCTTGAGTACTGCATACAGTTCTGGTCATCACATTACAGGAAAGATGTAATTGCGCTAGAGAGGGATTTACAAGGATGTTGCCAGGGCTGGAGAATTTTAGCTATGAGAAAAGATTGGATAGGCTAGGTTTGTTTTCTTTGTACCAAAGGAGACTGAGGGGAGATTTAATTGAGGTATACAAAATTATGATGGGACTAGATAGAGTGAATAGGGAGGACTTATTTCGCTTAGCAGAGGGACCAGTGACCAGGGGGCATAGATTTAAAGTAATTAGTAGAAGGATTAGAGGGGACCTGAGGAGAAATCTTTTCACCCAGAGGGTGGTGGGGGTCTGGAACTCACTGCCTGAAAGGGTGGTAGAAACCCTCAACTCATTTTAAAAATACTTGGATGTGCACCTGAAGTGCCATGACCTACAGGGCTACGGACCAAATGCTGGAAAGTGGGATTAAGCTGGATAGCTCTCTTTCGGCCAGCACAGACACGATGGGCCGAATGGCCTCTTTCTGTTCCATAACTTTCTATGATTCTATGCTACAGCCACATCTCACAGTTCCCAGTACTTTTGCAGCTGGGAGGTCACTGAGGTTCCCTACACCAACTGGAACACCTACATCACCTTCCCCATGGACAGAGAGAAGCAGGAGGAGAGAGCATTAGACTTTGTACAAGATGTTAAAGACTGCACACAACCCCATGCATGCTTCCTATAACCAGCCTGGCACCTTCTTCAGTCGAAAGGGATTCTACTCCCTCAGCGCACAGCTGGTTTGCGACCACAGACAGCATATCAGCTCACTATCCTGGCAGCAGTCACAAGAGCAAGCCTACAATGAGAGCCATGCTGCCACAGGAAACATCATCGAGCGGACAATCAGCGTGCTCAAGCAATGCTTCCGTGGTCTGCACCATTCAATGGGAGCTTTTCAGTACACCTTGAGCACCGTCTGCTGCACCATCATAAGGGACCAGCCTTTACCGCCACCTGGGTAGCAACAAATACAGGAGGAGGAAGAGTGGGGAAGAGAGGCAACGACCACCAGAACCCCCATCTTCCAGAGCTCTCAGACACCAGCTCATGGAGGAATGCTTCACCTAAATCAGCCCTCCCCTTCCCCAATACACTAACAATCCCACAGTCCTATCACTAACGTCCTTACTACCACTCTCCCATTGTCTTCCTTCACTCCAGAGTTTTGGATCTTCACCACAAAGATAAACACCAATGCCAAATCCACAATAAAACATTTTTTTAGCAATCAATTCAATTACATCTCTGTGATAGTTTACAGAAACAATTAAGAATTCCCCTTGTGCCAACCTTTAGTGCCTGTGTTGTGTGTTGTGTGTTCCTTTCCCTATCCTGATACTCCTACACCGTGTTTCCCCAGTGGCTGCAGCCTGGGAGGTGGGAGGCTGCTGAGTTTCCATGGAAGACACTTCAGATGGCCTTGGAGGGCGACCTCGAGCAGCTCTGAGCCTAGAGGGACCAGATGCAGAATTCAGCCTCACGGCCTGGGCCAGGGCAGTCCGGCCCAGCTGGCTGTGTGGCACTGACATGGGCACTGGTGGAGTGGGTGTTGGGGGAGCAAACATGCTGTGATCCTAAGAGAGGACAGCAGGTGCCACTCCCATAGAGCCATGGCCACTCTCCTGGGACTGGGCTCAGCACTCCTATGGCTCTGCCTGCGAACAGAGTGCAGGATTATTTGGAGGCCCCTGTCGATATTGGCCCCCAGAGGCAAGATGGCAGCCATCCGAGATTTCATGGTAGCATTGTGAGCAATCATGGAAGCTGTCAGAGCTGTCAGCAGAGGCTCCATCGTAGTAGGTTCCATCGTGGTGGGCGCCACTGTGGTGTTGATGGAGCTGACTGCTCGGTCCATGTTGAAGAGAATGGTCTCCATGCTCTGTGCGAAGCCTTGACACAAGTTGGAGCTGGATCCTCCGTGACATTGTGCGCAAGCTGTCCGGCAGGCTGCACAGTGCATCCAGCATTTTCCCATTAGCCTTCTTTGGTACCCTGGGCCCTCGAAGTCAGTATCTGAGTCTTCTGCAGCAGAGCTAGTCTCACCCTCCTGCGAGCTGGCACCTGTGACATCTTATTCCCTTGCCCTAGCTCCTGCGCATTTGTGCCCAATGAGTCACCACATGTAGACACCTCCTCTAGCCGAGCCTCTAAAGTACGCATGGTGCCAATATCTGAGCTGATGCTTGCAAGGGTTAGATCGAGTGATAATGCATCTTCAGGAATGCTGGGCACCTCTTGCTCCACTGGCTGAGGGGCGTTGACATTCTCAGCAGCTAAAATGAAAGAAAGGATCAAGGGTTAGCTTGTGGTGTGAAGGGAAAGCAGAGAGAAGTGGCAGGTAAAAGCATCTGCAGCTTGTCATGCAGAATGAGTGGGTGAGGTGGAAGTCAGAAGAGACAAAGAGGCTAAGGTGTGAAGAAACCCTGCCCGACATCTCCTTCAGCATTGCCAGTCACCACGGCCTCAACTCTGACCCTTCCCATGATTGCCAGGACGTTCTCTACAAGGGGGTAGAGAGTGTACAGACGGGCTTTTGCTTCTCTGGTGGCAGCCTGCTGCCTGGTGTCAAGTGCCACATACTCCTGCAGGAAAGAGTAAAGTTTGTTAGAGTTTTGTGAGGTGTTTGGAGAGTGTAGCTGTCATGGTAGAATAGTTGATTGTCAGTGTGAGATTTGAATTGTGGGTAAGTGAGGGTTGTAATAGTGGTGAGTGTGAGCATGATGAGAAGGAGGTGCAGTGAAGTCGAGGACAAGATACAGACAGAGATCAGGAGCTGCGGATACAGAGAATGGGGGCTCCGGATGCAGGCATCTTTAAAGGGGGACATGGTGGTAGGAAAGACCATAAAAAGACAAATGAAGTTCTGGATTTTATACACAGGGACATCGAATGTAAAAGCAAGGAAGTGATCTTGAATTTGTAGAAGAGATTGGTGAGGCCATAGTTGGAGTATTGCGTGCAGTTCTGGGCACCCCATTGTAGGAAGGATATTAGAGCCATGGAAAGGGCGCAGTGAAAATTCTCTAGATGATACCAGGAATGAGTGGTTATAATTATGGAGAAAGGCTCAAAAAATAGACTGAAACAGAGGGATTAAGGGGAAGTTGAATAGAGATTTTCAAAATTACGGAAGGGTTTTTGAGAGTAAATGGTGAAAGATTAAGGGGAAGATTAACTCGTGGCCTGGAAGCCAACAGGAGGTGTCAGGGCCTGCAAAGATCATGCAGTTTGGGGTGGGGCGGTGGGGATCCTGGTTGTGAGAGGGGGAACCTGGGATCCCGGGGGTGAGGCTGGGGGGGAAATCTGAGGGTGAGGGGGTGAGGCTGGGATGGGGGGAGCCTGTGGTGAGGGGGAGCTTTGGGTGAGGGCAGTAGGAGCCTGGGGGAGCCTTTGGGTAAGGCTAGGGGTGGGGGGCTGTCATGGAGTGGGTGCAGCCTAGGGTGAGGGTGTGTTTCTGGGGTACAGGAGTCCATGGGGGATAGCCTGGGGATGGGAGTGGGGGGAGCCTGGGGTGGGGGGAGCTTGGGGGCGGGGGGTGGGAGTGGGGGGAGCCTGGGGGTGAGGTGGGGAGAGCCTGGGGTGGGGAGTTGGGGGGAGCCCAAACTTTCTTTACACTGCTCAGAGCCCCACAAAGATATATTTTAAACTTACATGACAGTGCCGCTGTGTGTGTCCACCAGGTTTTACTAAGAGCGTCCGTGGTGGACGTTCTGCTCAGTAGCCTTGTTAAAATGACCTATATGTGACTCTGGACCCACAGCAATGTGGTTGATTCTTAATTGCCCTCTGAAATGGCCTAGCAAGTCACTCAGTTGTAAAATCTCACTAAAAAAAGTCACAATAAGAATAAAACCGGACGGACCACCCGGCATCGGACCACTAGGCACCGGACACGACAAAGGCAAACCAAGCCCAGTCGACCCTGCAAAGTCCTCCTCACTAACATCTGGGGACTTGTGCCAAAATTGGGAGAGCTGTCCCACAGACCAGTCAAGCAACAGCCTGACATAGCCATACTCACAGAAACATACCTTTCAGCCAATGTCCCAGACTCTTCCATCACCATCCCTGGGTATGTCCTGTCTCACCGGCAGGACAGACCTACCAGAGGTGGCGGTACAGTGATATACAGTCAGGAGGGAGTGGCCCTGGGAGTCCTCAACATTGACTCTGGACCCATGAAATCTCAAGGCATCAGGTCAAACATGGGCAAGGAAACCTCCTGCTGATTACCACCTACCGCCCCCCCTCAGCTGATGAATCAGTCCTCCTCCATGTTGAACACCACTTGGAGGAAGCACTGAGGGTAGTAAGGGCACAGAATGTACTCTGGGTGGGGGACTTCAATGCCCATCACCAAGAGTGGCTCAGTAGCACCACTACTGACCGAGCTGGCTGAGTCCTAAAGGACATAGCTGCTAGACTGGGCCTGCGGCAGGTGGTGAGTGAACCAACACGAGGGAAAAACTTACTTGACCTCGTCCTCACCAATCTACCTGTCGCAAATGCATCTGTCCATGACAGTATTGGTAGGAGTGACCACCGCACAGTCCTCGTGGAGATGAAGTCTTCACACTGAGGACACCATCCAACGTGTTGTGTGGCACTACCACCATGCTAAATGGGATAGATTCAGAACAGATCGACCAGCTCAAAACTGGGCATCCATGAGGCGCTTTGGGCCATCAGCAGCAGTAGAATTGTATTCCAGCACAATCTGTAACCTCATGGCCCGGCATATTCCTCACTCTACCATTACCAACAAGCCAGGGGATCAACCCTGGTTCAATGAGGAGTGTAGAAGAGCGTGCCAGGAGCAGCACCAGATGTACCTAAAAATGAGGTGCCAACCTGGTGAAGCTACAACTCAGGACTACATGCATGCTAAACAGCAGAAGCAACATGCTATAGACGGAGCTAAGTGATTCCACAACCAACGGATCAGATCAAAGCTCTGCAGTCCTGCCACATCCAGTCGTGAATGGTGGTGGACAATTAAACAACAAGTAAAAAGAACTAGTGATAACTATCAACCTGTGATCTTCAGCTGCCTTGCACTTCAACGCAGTTTATAATTTTTTTCTAATGCAATCCTTAATTTCTTGTTCTCCTTGTATGATTGTGAAATGTGAGGTTCATTTCTAGAGAGGTGGAATTGAAAAGCAGAGAAGTTATGTTAAATTTGTATTGAATCTTGGTTAGACCACACTTGGACTACTGTGAACATTTCTATGTCTCCATATTATAAAAAGGATATAGAGGCACTGGAGAAGGTGCAAAAAAGATTTATTAGGATGATGCTGAGAGGTTATACCTATCAGGAAAGGCTGAATTGGCTGGGACTCTTTTCTCTTGAAAGGAGAAGACTGAGTGGTGACCTGATAGAGGTCTTTAAGATAATGAAAGGGTTCGATAGGGTAGATGTAGAGAAAATATTTCCACTTGCGGTGGAGACCAGAACTAGAGGTCATAAATATAAGATAGTCACTAATAAATCCAATAGGGAGTTCAGAAGAAACTTGTTTACCCAGATGGTGGTTAGAATGTGGAACTCGCTACCACAAGGAGTAGTTGAGGTGAATAGCATAGATGCATTTAAGGGGAAGCTCGATTAGCACTTGGGGGAGAAAGGAATAGAAGGATATGTTGATGGGGTTAGATGAAGAAGGGTGGGAGGAGGCTCTTTTGGAGCATAAACACTGGCATGGACCTGTTGGGTCTAATGGCCTGTTTCTGTGCTGTACGTTCTATGTAATTCTATGTAAGTGTGGAATTTAGAACATTAAGTTTGTTTGTAATTGAATTAGTGATAAAACTAATAACTGCTTTTGTTTGGTGGCAGGATATCCTTAGGCAATCCAAGAAGGACCGTGTATCAGAGTTTACCCCACTGGCTCCTGCTCAGACTTCCATCTACACAAGCAACATCCATAGGTCCCATCAACCTACAAAGTCTGTTTCTGCTCCAAATTCTATGAAGGTGATGCATACGTATTGGACAGAGGATGATTATTGTAACAATCCATCACTGTTTGACTATTCTGGTAATCACTGCCCTTCCAATGCACGCTGCACTTTTGCTGGATCTGGTTTGGAAACTGCAGTCTAGCCTAGGGAATATCGCCTTTGAATCCTGTCGTTTTGAGCTTAATCACTCCTGTTTTAGCAAGACTGCCACAGTAAAGACTTGAGAGATCTTTTTTGACTCCAGAAGGTTCAAGTATCCATTAAGAACTTGAATAAGACATCCTGCATTCTGTCTGGGCCAGTCAGTTCCACCTGATGAAGTGAAACAAAATACACAGTCTGGTACTGTGTAGCTGGTACTATTACATTACTTTATTGTCCTATCCTATTCCTTATGATGCTGCTTTGTCATCCAGTAATACTCAAACCTGTGTGATTCATCCGACAATCCAATCATCAAATTATCAGCAAGTTACATCAACAAAAGGAAAGTCTGCCAGTAATCAATGTGTCTATTAATGTTCCTTTATACTCTACTCCTTTAATAAAGCTCTCGTTATTTGGCTTTCTATGTAAAAAATCCTGTGCATAAACAATGTTTCAAAAAATATACTCCTGCACTTTTCTTTGTTCACCTATCGTTCTATGGTTCTATCGTAACTGGTGAAACCAGTTCATATCCGCAGCAGGTGAAACTGGTAGGCTGAGACCTTGGGTCAATTTTAACCCACCCCGCCAGCAGGAATGGGGTAAGGTACATTGTGACTTTTCGCTCAGTCCTGTTGGAATTGTGTTGGCCACCATTTTAACTGCTCACTGCAGACAGGTGATTGATATGCCCTCCAGGAGCCTCATGAATTTATGCAAACTGGGGTCCCATTATGTCAATGGGACCTGATGGCATTTTAACCCAGGCCTGAGCGTGGAATCTGTCATGGCTTTCCCATCAGGTTGGCCCTCCAAGGTAAGTGGAAATCTTTGTGAGCCAGAAGGACCCCTTGTTTTGTCACAGTCTGTTAAAGTGGTTCAGAGATTCTCAAGCTAGTTTAAAATGCCTGGTTACTGCACCACTAATTCACATCTTCAGGCTGAGTTTATTCATTGTCTAGAATTACAATGATGATCAAAGCTGCAGACAGCTTGAAAGCCTGGTTCAGGGAGGGCAGCAATGTTACTTTTCCATTCTGATTCAACAACATCAACTTGCCTTTATACAGCACCGTCAACGTAGTAAAACATCCCAAGGCACTTCACAGGACCATTATCAGACAAAATTTGACACTGGAGCCACATAAGGAGATATTAGGACAGGTGAAAAGTAGAAGAGCAGATTAAAAAGAAGACCCCTAACCAGAAGGCCACAGGGTGAGGGTAACCCTAATCCTAACCATAACCCACCTGTCGACCTCAAAGTCTAAATTCAAAAATACTAAAAAAAACAACAGTAACATTAACCACAATGCCCCAACCTTAAAGCCCTAAGCTCCTAATGCAAAATCTTAAACCCTACCCTTGCCGATGGGTTGCCTCGAATTCCACGCGCTCTCATTTTTGTTAATAGTCTCTTATACGGAACATTATCTAATGCCTTCTGGAAGTCCATATAAATAACGTCCATAGACAATCCCTTATCTACCACATTAGCTATCTCTTCAAAAAATTCAACTAGGTTCGTTCGTCATGATTTACTTTTTACAAACCCATGCCATGATCCTTAAATGTAAGAAATTAGGAACTGATGTCCTGTCATACATGTCAAACCATTTTTTGTATAAAGAGGAACAAGTAGCAATTGCCCAAATTAGCAAGATATGAAAAGACTACAATAAGGGTACTTTCTAAATGGTAAAAAGTTAAAAACAGTGGATGTCCAAAGGGACTTAGGGGTTCAGATACATAGATCATTGAAGTGTCATGAACAGGTGCACAAAATAATCAAGAAGGCAAATGGAATGTTGGCCTTTAAATCTAGAGGACTAGAGTACAAGGGGGCAGAAGTTATGCTGCAGCTATACAAAACCCTGGTTAGACCGCACCTGGAGTACTGTGAGCAGTTCTGGGCACCGCACCTTCGGAAGGACATATTGGCCTTGGAGGGAGTGCAGCGTAGGTTTACTAGAATGATACCCGGACTTCAAGGGTTAAGTTATGAGGAGAGATTACACAAATTGGGGTTGTATTCTCTAGAGTTTCGAAGGTTAAGGGGTGATCTGATCGAGGTTTATAAGATATTAAGAAGAACGGATAGGGTGGATAGAGAGAAACTATTTCTGCTGGTTGGGGATTCTAGGAGTAGGGGGCACAGTCTAAAAATTAGAGCCAGACCTTTCAGGAGCGAGATTAGAAAACATTTCTACACACAAAGGGTTGTCGAAGTTTGGAACGCTCTTCCGCAAACGGCAATTGATACTAGCTCAATTGCTAAATTTAAATCTGAGATAGATAGCTTTTTGGCAACCAAAGGTATTAAGGGATATGGGCCAAAGGCAGGTATACGGAGCTAGATCACAGATCAGCCATGATCTTATCAAATGGCGGAGCAGACATGAGGGGCTGAATGGCCTACTCCTGTTCCTATGTTCCTTTGTTCCTAATTGAAGAAAATAATGGCCCAGATTTTGCTACCAAAATAACGGCGAGTTTAATTCAGACGCTGTTATTAATGTGTAAATCATCCGGCACCTTGTGGTGAGGAGATATAGTTTGTGAATTGCAAATCACCACAAGTTGCTGGAGGATTTGTGCCACTCCGCCGTTAGCCTCGCGAAAATGCCAGCTCACCCACAACCTCCCTCCATGAGCTTCAAGAAATTGCTATATTTGCAAATTAAACTCGCCGCAGAAAGTTAGGGCGAGTACTTAATAGCACAAGTACCTTTTTAATGATGAAATTTATATTCCTGCAATGCCACACAACCTCTCCGGCCCAGAAAGGGAACAAATTAACCATGGAGTCTCATTCCTACAGGTAGTAAATTGTTGTTATAACTAACGGGGCACGCCGCGAAATGGCCCGTTCCAGTGTTCTGGGTCAGTAACTTATACTGAGATGCTACACACTATAGCTTTCTCAAGAAGTGTGAAGTGATGCATTTTGGAAGGAAAAATGATGAGAGGCAGTATAAATTAAATGATACAATTTTAAAGGGAGTGAAGGAACAGAGAGATCTGGGGGTTCACATACACAAATCTTTGAAGGTTGCAGGACAAGTTGATGAAGCTGTTAAAAAAGCATATGGAATCCTTGGCTTTATAAATAGAGGCATAGAGTACAAAAGCAAGGAAGTTATTATAACCTTTATAAGCCACTGGTTAGACCGCAGCTTGAGTATTGTGCCCAATTCTGGGAAACCACACTTTAGAAAGAACATCAAGGCCTTAGAGAGGGTGAAAGGAGATTTGCTAGAATGGTTCCAAGAAGAGACTAGAGAAGCTGGGGTTGTTCTCCTTAGAGCAGAGAAGGTTAAGGGGAGATTTAACAGGTGTTCAAAATTATATCGGGTTTTGATAGAGTAGAAAGGGAGAACCTGTTTCTAATGGCAGGAGAATCAGTAACCAAAGAACACAGATTTAAAATAATTGGAAAAAAGTCAGAGGGGAGATGAAGAGATTTTGTTTTACTTAGAGTTGTTATGAATTGGAATGCACTGCCTGAAACAGTGGCAGAAGCAGATTCAATAGTAACTTCCAAAAGGGAATTGCTTAGTTCAGTTCAAATCAAATCAAACCCACCGGTCCAGTTCAGTTCATATCAAATCAAATCAAATCAAACATACCAGTCCAGCGCAGATCAAATCAAATCAAATCCACCAGTTCAGTTCAGTTCAAATCAAATTAAACCCACCAGCCCGGTTCAGTTCAATTCAACTCAAATCAAATCAAACTGACCAGTTCAGTTCAGTTCTGTCCCATTAAATCAAATCAAATCACATCAAAGCCATCAATCCAGTTCAGTTCAGTTCACATCAAATCAAATCAAACCCATCAGTCCAGTCTAGGTCAGTTCAGATCAAATCAAACCCACCAGTCCAGTTCAGTTCATAGAATCATAGAAAATGTACGGCACAGAAGGAGGCCATTCAGCCCATCGTGTCTGCGCCGGCTGAGAAACGAGCCACCCAGCCTAATCCCACTTTCCCGCATTTGGTCCGTAGCCCTGCAGGTCATGGCTCTTCAGGTGCACATCCAGCTATTTTTTAAATGAGTCGAGGGTTTCTGCCTCTACCACCCTCTCAGGCAGTGAGGTCCAGACCCCCACCATCTTCTGGGTGAAAAAATTTTTCCTAATTTCCGCATTTAAATCTATGCCCGCTGTTTATTGACCCCTCTGCTGAAGGAAATAGGTCCTTCCTATCCACTCTATCTAGGCCCCTCATAATTTTGTACACCTCAATCAAATCATCCCTTAGCCTCTCTGTTGCAAGGAAAACAACCCCAGCCTATCCATAGGAACAGAGGAACATAGGAACAGGAGTAGGCCATTCAGCGCCTCATGCCTGCTCCGCCATTTGATAAGATCATGGCTGATCTGTGATCTAACTCCATATACCTGCCTTTGGCCCATATCCCTTAATACCTTTGGTTGCCAAAAAGCTATCTATCTCAGATTTAAATTTAGCAATTGAGCTAGTATCAATTGCCGTTTGCGGAAGAGAGTTCCAAACTTTGACAACCCTTTGTGTGTAGAAATGTTTTCTAAATCTCGCTCCTGAAAGGTCTGGCTCTAATTTTTAGACTGTGCCCCCTACTCCTAAAATCCCCAACCAGCGGAAATAGTTTCTCTCTATCCACCCTATCCGTTCCCCTTAATATCTTATAAACTTCGATCAGATCACCCCTTAACCTTCGAAACTCTAGAGATTACAACCCCAATTTGTGTAATCTCTCCTCGTAACTTAACCCTTGAAGTCCGGGTATCATTCTAGTAAACCTATGCTGCGCTCCCTCCAAGGCCAATATGTCCTTCCGAAGGTGCGGTGCCCAGAACTGCTCACAGTACTCCAGGTGCTGTCTAACCAGGGTTTTGTATAGCTGCAGCATAACTTCTGCCCCCTTGTACTCCAGTCCTCTAGATATAAAGGCCAACATTCTATTAGTCTTATTGATTATTTTCTGCATCTCTTCATGACACTTCAATGATCTATGTACCTGAACCCCTAGGTCCCTTTGGACATCCACTGTTTTTAACTTTTTACCATTTAGAAAGTACCCTGTTCTATCCTTTTTTGATCCAAAGTGGATGACCTCACATTTGTCTACATTGAATTCCATTTGCCACAGTTTTGCCCATTCACCTAATCTATCAATATCGATTTGTAATTTTATGTTTTCATCTACACTGCTTGCAATGCCACCAATCTTTGTGTCATCGGCAAACTTAGATATGAGACTTTCTATGCCTTCATCTAAATCGTTGATAAATATTGTGAATAATTGAGGCCCCAAGACAGATCCCTGCGGGACTCCACTCGTCACATCCTGCCAATGTGAGTACCTACCCATTATCCCTACTCTCTGTCGCCTTTCACTCAGCCAATTTCCTAACCAATTCCTTACTTTTCCCTCGATTCCATGGGCTTCTATCTTAGCTAACAGTCTCTTATGTTATCAAATGCCTCCTGGAAGTCCATATAAATAACATCCATTGACATTCCCCTGTCCACTACTTTAGTCACCTCTTCAAAAAATTCAATCAGGTTTGTCAGGCACGACCTACCTTTCACAAATCCATGCTGGCACTCTCTGATTAACTGAAAATTCTCGAGGTGTTCTATCTTTAATTATAGACTCCAGCATTTTCCCCACAACTGATGTTAGGCTAACTGGTCTATAATTCCCTGGTTTCCCTCTCTCTCCTTTCTTAAAAAGCAGAGTGACATGTGCAATTTTCCAATCTAGAGGGACAGTTCCTGAATCTAGAAAACTTTGAAAGATTATAGTTAGGACATCTGCAATGTGCTCACTTACTTCCTTTAAAACCCTGGGATGGAAATCATCTGGTCCTGGGGATTTGTCACTCTTTAGTGCTATTATTTTCTTCATTACTGTTGCTTTACTTATGTTAATTTTATCGAGTCCCTGTCCCCGATTCAATATTAGTTTTCTTGAGATTTCTGGCATGCTATCCTCTTTTTCTACTGTAAATATTGACGCAAAGTAATTGTTCAACATGTCCGCCATTTCCCCATTGTCAATGACAATATCCCCACTTTCAGTTTTTAAGGGGCCAACACTGCTCCTGACCATCCTCTTTTTCCTAATATAACTATAGAAGTTCTTCGTATTGGTTTTGATATCCCTTGCAAGTTTCTTTGCAAACTCTCTTTTTGTAGCTCTTATTATCTGTTTTGTGACCTTCTGTTGATCTTTGTGTCTTTCCCATTCGCCAGGATCTGTGCCATTTTTTGCCTTTTTGTATGCCCTTTCCTTATGTCTTATACTGTCCCTTACCTCTTTTGTTGTCCATGGCTGGTTTTTTTGGCAAGTAGAGTTCTTGCCCCTCAGGGGTATAAACCGATTCTGTATCACGTTAAATGTTTCTTTAAACATCTCCTACTGATCATCAGTCATTTTAACCATTAACAGATTTGCCCAGTTTACTGTGGAAAGTCTCTGCATTAGGGTTAGGGTTAGGGTTACGCTGCATTAGGATTAGGGTTAAGGTTACGCTGCATTAGGGTTAGGATTAGGGTTAGGGTCCCCGACTCTGCATTAGGGTTGGGGTTAGGTTTAACATGGTGGGCAGAGGGGGAAACGCCCTCCCTATGTTGTCTGCCTCTTGGCTCTGGCCCGCACCTCAGACTGTTCCTGCTGTCCAAATGAATGTACCTTGTGCTTTAGCTTTAGGCACCATCCAGAGTTCCTGCTTGGCTACTACTGAATGCGTCTCGTCCTCCAGCTTTAAGTACCATCCATCATTCCTTCTTGGAACCACTCTGACCGGTTTCGCCGCCCTTGCTGCATTAGGGTTAGGGTTAGGGTTAGGTTGTTTAGTGTGGGCAGGAGGGTAGTTACACCCTCTTGTGTTCGTATTCTCACTCAGTCCTTGAGCTTCTTGTCACTTAAACCTGCCACTTTTGGTTGGCCCACGCTTTACCTTACAACCTGTCTTATTTTTCTTGCCGATCTCTTCTTAGTAGTTTCTTGATCAATATCCTTTGATCCCTCTCTGGGGATATAATCAGTTCCTGGGTTTTGCCAACTTATGGTCTCTATGTAGTAGTTATTTGCTTACTTGTATATTTTGTATTTTGTTATTGGTGTTGGAATCATACCCTTTAGTTTATTTGGAGTAGTGTTAGGGTTATGCTGTATTGGGGTTGGGGGGTTAAGGTTAGGGTTAGTGTTAGGTGAGGGTCAGGGTTGCGGTTAGGTTCAGGGCTGCATTAGGGTTAGGTTTTAGGGGTATGGTGGGGTGCGTATAGTTTAGGTATTTAGGGGTGGGGTTAGGGTTAGGTTTTAGGGGTAGGGTTGGGTGCATTAGGGTTAGGATTAGATTTTAGGGGTAGGGTTGGGTGCATTAGGGTTAGGATTAGGTTTTCACAGTAGGGTGGGGTGCATTAGGGTTAGGGTCCAGGGTCAGAGTTGTGATTAGATTCAGGGCTCGGGGTTTAGGGTTAGGGGGTTAGGGCTGCATTCGGGGTGGGGTTAGGTGAGAGTCAGGGTTTAGGGGTAGGGTGGGGTGCATTAGGGCTAGGTTTGGGTTTTAGGAGTCGGGTGGGGGATTAGGGTTGCTGCATTAGGGCTAGGGTTAGGTTTTATGGGTAGAGTCAGGTGCATTCGAGTTTGGTTTCATGTTAAGGGTGGGGTCTGTTTGTCGTGGGCTGGGTATAATGTGGTTGGGTATTAGGATTAGTTTTAGGTTTGTTTGTTGTGGGCCCGGTAGGGTTGGGTCCGTTTGTCAGGGGCTGGGTGGGATGTGGTTGGGTATTAGGGTTGGTTTAGGTCTGTTTGTTGTGGGCCGGGTGGGGTGTGGTCCGTTTGTCGTAGGCCAGGTGGGATGTGGTTGGGTATTAGGGTTGGTTTAGGTCTGTTTGTTGTGGGCCCGGTGGGGTGAGGTCTGTTTATCGTGGGCCGGGTGGGATGTGGTTGGATATTCGGGTTAGGTTTGTTGTGTGAAGGGTGGGATGTGGTTGTGGTTTGGTGTTATGGATGGACTGGGTTAGATCTGTTTGTTGTGGGTCGGGTGGGGTGAGAGTTAGGTTTCGGGACATGGGTTGGGTCTGTTTGTCATGGGCCGGGTGGGACCTGGAAGGATATTCGGGTTAGGTTTGTTGTGTGCAGGGTGGGATGTGGTTGCGGTTTGGGTCTATGGATGGACTGGGTTAGGTCTGTTTGTTGTGGGCCGGGTGGGGTGGGGTCTGTTTGTTGTGGGCCGGGTGGGATGTGGTTGGGTATTAGGGTTAGGTTTAGGTCTGTTTGTTGTGGGCCCGGTGGAGTGGGGGCTGTTTGTCGTGGGCCGGGTGGGATGTGGCTGGGTATTAGGGTTAGGTTTGTTGTGTGCAGGGGGGGATGTGGTTGTGGTTTGGGGCTATGGATGGATTAGGGTTAGGTCTGTTTGTTGTGGGCCGGGTGGGGTGCATTAGGTTAGTGTTAGGTTTTAGGAGTAGGGGTTAGGTATGTTTGTCATGGGCCAATGGGGTGTTTTGGAGTTAGGGTTGGGGTTTTGGTCTGTTTGTTGTGGGCGGTGTGGGGTTTAGTGCTTTTGGTTAGGTTTAACAGTAGGGGATAGGTCTGTTTATTGTGGTTAGGGTAGGGTGTGATTGCGGTTTGACAGGTTTATCAAGATGGGGTTGGGATTTGTGGTAATTAAGGTTGGGGAAGTTTTGTGTTTTAATTTTGGATTTTCCCGAATTTAGATCTGATTTAAGCTCTTTGATAACTGAGTTTGTAGTGTTGTAATCCAGTGTTTCTCCCTCCTTTTCCTTTGTGAGGTTGTCCAGTTCATGTTGGTCTCCAACCCCATAAATTCCAGGGATTCCAGACCATGCTCCATGAAGTGACGGGAGGTAGGTTTGTATACATCCTTCGTTCGAATAGCACTGAGGTGCTCTGTGAGCCTCATCCTTAGACTATTCCCTGTTTCTCCCACGTACAATATGTGGCATTGTTTGCATCGAATTGCATAGACAGCATTGTGCTGTTCACATGTAATTCTTTGTTTTATTAGGGCTGCTTTTCCTGTGTGTCTATTTTGTATCATTTTGCGGATAATTAGGTATTTACACGTCCCACATTTTGGGTTTGTGCAGTTCTGGGTTGTCTGTTTTCTTATCCTACTTTGGACCAGACTATCCCGAAGGTTTTGAGTTCTTTTGTATACTGATGTTATGTTGCATCGGCTAAGTGTGTCAACATCCTCTTTTAGTTTTCCAAATTGGGTTTTCATCACTCCGTGTATTAGTTTGGTTGTTGTATCGTATGTCGTTATCAGTGGTAGTCTTGCTGCTTCTCTGTTTGGTTGTGGGCTATTCAGTTCCCTCAGGAAATCTGACCTAATGTGCCTGAGGAACCTTTTTGTGTAACCTCTCTGTCTCAGTGCAGTAAATAGGGTTGTGGTGGCTTCCCTAAAGTCCTCTCTGTTTGTGCATATGCAGCGAAAACGTGTCAGTTGTGACTTCACCAGCCCCCGAAAGGTATGTTTTGGATGGTGGCTGTTTATGTGCAGGAGTGTGTGTGTGTCTGTTTCTTTAAAGAATACATTTGTTGCTAACTTGTGGCTGTTACTTTCCTGTGCTAATTTAAATACTGTGGTGTCCAGGAAATCCACACTTTATCTATGTGTTGTAACTTTACGTTTAATAGATGGATGGTGGTTGTTGAGAATATTTACAAATTCTTCCAATTCTGTTTCTATGTGAGTCCAGACTCCCCATATGTCATCCAGGTATCTGTAATAACACATCGGGAGCTTGGGACACTTTTCAAAGATCGTGTTTTCCCAGTCTGCCTTGTATATGTTTGCGTAGGCCAGGGCAAATTTCTTGCCCATAGCCGTGCCCTTAATCTGGAGGTAAAATTCCTCTTGAAATTCAAAGTCATTTTTTGTTAGTCCTAGGTGTAATAGTTGGATTATGGCTGCATCTGGTCTGTGGGGTTGGGGAACTTTCTAAGGATATTTTCCACTGCCTGTATGCCTCTGTCTGTTTCTATGTTTGTGTATAGGCTTTCAATGTCCATGGTAAAGAGTATTGCGTTCGGTGGTTCGGTCAGTGAGTTCAGTATTTCTATGAAGTGGTAAGTGTCTTTAATGTTTTTGTGACTGGAAGCCTGTGGCCAGTGGGGTACCACAGGGATCGGTGCTGGGTCCCTTGCTGTTTGTGGTCTACATTAATGACTTGGATATGAATGTAAAAGGTATGATCAGTAAGTTCGCTGATGATACAAAAATTGGTAGGGTGGTAAATAGCGAGGAGGATAGCCTCAGTCTGCAGGACGATATAGATGGGTTGGTCAGATGGGCGGAACAGTGGCAAATGGAATTTAACCCGGAAAAGTGCGAGGTGATGCACTTTGGAGGGACTAACAAGGCAAGGGAATACACAATGAATGGGAGGACCCTAGGCAAGACAGAGGGTCAGAGGGATCTTGGGGTGCAAGTTCACAGATCCCTGAAGGCGGCGGAACAGGTAGATAAGGTGGTAAAGAAGGCATATGGGATACTTGCCTTTATTAGCCGAGGCATAGAATATAAGAGCAAGGAGGTTATGATGGAGCTGTATAAAACACTGGTTAGGCCACAGCTGGAGTACTGTGTGCAGTTCTGGTCGCCACACTACAGGAAGGATGTGATCGCTTTGGAGAGGGTGCAGAGGAGATTCACCAGGATGTTACCAGGGCTGGAGCGCTTCAGCTATGAAGAGAGACTGGGAAGATTGGGTTTGTTTTCCTTGGAGCAGAGGAGGCTGAGGGGGGACATGATTGAGGTGTACAAAATTATGAGGGGCACAGATAGGATGGATACTAAGGAGCTTTTTCCCTTCGTTGAGGGTTCTATAACAAGGGGACATAGATTCAAGGTAAAAGGCGGGAGGTTTAGAGGGGATTTGAGAAAGAACTTTTTCACCCAGAGGGTGGTTGGAGTCTGGAACTCACTGCCTGAAAGGGTTGTGGAGGCAGGAACCCTCACAACATTCAAGAAGCATTTGGATGAGCACTTGAAATGCCATAGCATACAAGGCTACGGACCAAATGCTGGAATATGGGATTAGAGTAGACAGGGCTGATGGCCGGTGCGGACACGATGGGCCGAAGGGCCTCTATCCGTGCTGTATGACTCTATGACTCTAATGTAGCTAGGGTGCTTCTGTGATAAGGGGTTTAGGAATGAGTCAATGTATTCTGCTATCCTGTAGGATTCACTACCACAGTCTGACACAATTGGTCTTCCTGGTGGTATTTCTCCTGGTACAGTCCATGTGTCAGGGTGCTTGTGTATTTTGGGTAGTATGTAGAATTTTCTGGGCTGTGGTTGTTCCCCTCTTAGGTATTCCACTTGTTTCTGATTAATGTGTTTGGATTTCTTTAGTCCTGTTAAAATGTTTCCAATTTCTTGTTGTGTTTCCTCATATATTGGTTTTGTTAATTTAGTGTAGTGGTTGGTATTATTTAGTTGTCTGTGAGCTTCAAATAGGTACTGTTGCCTATCCATGATCACTATACTACTGCTCTTATCTGCTGGTTTTATGATTATATTTGGATTGATTTTAAGTTCTATGATTGCCCTTCTCTCTTTTCCAGTGAGGTTTTGTCTGTCTGTTTGTTTAGGGACTTTTTCAATTTGTGATTGAGTTTGTTTAATATTGTTTAGGATTTCTGGCTCTATCTTGTTGTTTGGTGGGGTCCATTCTGATGGTGGTGTAAAAGGTTGTTTGTCTGTTTCTGAATTGCTAAAGTAATCGGTCAGTTTTACCCTCCTGTAAAACCTTTTCAGATCTTCCTGAATTTGTACCTTACAATGTTTTGGGGTCGGAACAAATGTAAGGCCCTTGTTTAAAACCCTTTCATGTACCTCTGTGGGGTTAAAGAGTTGGGAAATATTATTAACAGTTTTTTCCCAGGTTTAGTTTCCCTTTTTCTTGTGTTAATGTCCTTTTTAGTTTAAAGACTTCATCCACTGGTTTATTATATTATGATGTGGAGATGCCAGTGATGGACTGGGGTTGACAATTGTAAACAATTTTACAACACCAAGTTATAGTCCAGCAATTTTATTTTAAATTCACAAGCTTTCGGAGGCTTCCTCCTTCGTCAGGTGAAGCCTTTTTCACATCGTTCACCTGACGAAGGAGGAAGCCTCCGAAAGCTTGTGAATTTAAAATAAAATTGCTGGACTATAACTTGGTGTTGTAAAATTGTTTACTATTATATTATGGGCAGTGCTATCTGTCCAATGGATGTGGTCCACCCCCACTTTAAAGGATCTAGCATTAATTACTGGTGTGTAATTCGGTTTGTTTATATACTGGTTAATACCTCTAATTGTATTCCTTTCCATTTCTGGAAGTGAATTACTAAAATTAATTTCTAGCACCCAGATCTGAGCATTTGGGAATTTGTTTTTAGCTAATTTAAGTAGTAACTGCAGTTGTTTAGTTGCAGTCAGTGGTCTCTGCGTTCGATTATTAATGCCAATTGAGAGCACCACCTTTTTTGTCTCCGGACAAGGTTCCACTTTGTCCAGAATTGCAGTGACATGAATGAATTTAGCTCCTGGAAAGCTATCAATTTGAGTGGTGGGATTTGGGCATCTTTTTATCTTGGAGAGGTTAGAATCTCCTATTATTAAAATGGATTTCCTGGGTTCCAATTTACAGGTTGTGTTTTTTTGGCTGGTGTTGGGGTGCCTCGTCACCATCTGTGCATCTTCCCCTTCAGTGTCGGGTTCTGCCCCTGTTGGTGTGCTTTCTGTTTCTGTGTCTGCTCGCCCTGCCTCCCCTATTGTGTTCCCTACTTTGGCTACAGCTACTTCTGCTTCCACTACTGTGTTATCTGCCTGGGCTCTCATTGTTCCTGTCCCCATTTCTGTGTCTATTGGGTTCATTTGTCCGGTCTGGTCGCTCCTTTGTTTCTGTGGAAGGGGTTGTTTTGTTACTGTGATCTCGGGCTCTAGAACTACTGTATTTCTTGGGATGGTTGGTTTGGTCCGGTCTTTATTTTGTCTCTGTGGAAGCGGTTGGTACGTGACCCTGGTTCTGGGGTACAAGAATGTAGTGTGTGTATTTGTCCTTGGTGTAGGGAACGTTATCCCTTCTGTTCGTTTTGGGTCTGGGGAATCCCTGGTGATTCAGTTTAATATGGTCTGATGTTGGTTCCGCGTGTAGTGTTGGGATCTACGTGGCTCGGGCTCTTGGGAGTCAGGTGTGATGTCCAGGTCCCTAATGATGGCCACATTGGAAATCCTGGTCCTTGGCCTGTGGGGTGGGGAAGGGCAGATTGGTACCCTGTGTGGCAGGGAAGGGGGGGTCGCCGCCCTGGACGGCGGGGAAGGGGGGGTTTCGGCAGTCTGCCGTTGGTGTGACGATGTTGTGGTAGCTGGCCCACGGGGTGGGGTGTCTGTCGGTGGCGTGACGAAGTCGTGGCAACTGATCCAAGGGGTGGGGGGGTCTGCATTAGGGTTAGGGTTAGGGTTAGTGAGCTGGGTTCGGGTTAGGGTTGGGGTTAGTGAGTTAGGGTTAGGGTTAGGGTTAGGGGTTAGGATTAGCATTAGGGTTAGTGCATTAGATTTAGGGTTAGGGTTAGTGTATTAGGGTTAGGGTTAGGGTTAGTGTATTAGCGTTACAGTTAGGGTTAGGGCTAGGGTTAGGGTTACGATGCATTAGGGTTCGGGTTATGTTTAGGGTTCAGGTTAGTGCATTAGGGTTAGGGTTAGGGTTAGGGATAGTGACGCTGCATTAGGGTTAGGGTTAGGGTTAGAGTTAGGGTTACAGTGAGGGTTAGGGTTAGGGTTCGGGTTAGTGTGTTTAGTGCGGGCAGGCGGGTAGTTACACCCTCTTGTGTTCTTATTCTCACTCAGCCCTTCAGCTTCTTGTCACTTATACCTGCCACTTTTGGTTGGCCCACGCTTTACCTTACTAGCTGTCTTATTTTTCTTGCCGATCTCCTCTTCTTGGTAGTTTCTTGATCCGTAATTCTTTTATCCCTCTTTGGGGTTATAATCAGTTCCTGTGTTTTGCCAACTTATGGTCTCTCTGCTGTATTTACTTATTATTTGCTTCCTTGTATATTTTGTATTTTGTTATTGGTGTTGGAATCATACCCTTTAGTTTATTTGGAGTTGTGTTAGGGTTATGCTGTATTGAGTTTGGGGGTTCAGGTTAGGCTTAGGGTTGCTGCATTGGGGTTAGTGTTAGGGTTAGGTGAGGGTCAGGGTTGCAGTTAGGTTCAGGGCTGCATTCGGGTAGGTTTTATTGGTAGGGTGGGGTGCATCAGGATTAGGGTTAGGTGTTTAGAGGTGGGGTGGGGGTTAGGGTTTGGTTTTAGGGGTAGGGTTGGGTGCATTAGGGGCACCGTTATATTTTAGGTGTAGGGTGGGGTGCATTAGGGTTAGGGTCCAGGGTCAGAGTTGTGATTAGATTCAGGGCTAGGGGGTTAGGGTTAGGGTTACATTCAGGGTAGGGTTAAGTGAGGTTGAGGGGTCAGGGTTTAGGGGTAGGGTGGGGTGCATTCGGGTTCGGTTTAGGTTTTAGGGGTAGGGTGGGGGATTAGGGTTGCTGTATTAGAGTTAGGGTTAGGTTTTAGGGGTAGAGTGGGGTGCATTAGAGTTAGGTTTCGGGATATGCGTGGGGTCTGTTTGTCGTGGGCCGGGTGGGATGTGGTTGGGTAGCAGGGTTTGTTGTGTGCAGGGTGGGATGTGATTGTGGTTTGAGGTTATGGATGGATTAGGGTTACGTTTGTTTGTTTGTTGTGGGCCGGGTGGGGTGGGGTCTGTTTCTCGTAGACCGGGTGGGATGTGGTTGGGTATTAGGGTTAGATTTGTTTTGTGCCAGGTGGGATGTGGTTGTGGTTTGGGGCTATGGGTGGAATAGAGTTAGATCTGTTTGTTGTGGGCTGGGTGGTGTGCATTAGGGTAGCAGAAAGTTTTAGGGGTAGGGGTTAGGTGTGTTTGTCGTGGGTCGATGGGGTGAGAGTTAGGTTTTGGGATATGGGTTAGGTCTGTTTGTTGTGGGCTGGGTTAGGGTTAGGGTTAGGGTTAGGGTTAGGTTAGTTAGGGTTAGGGTTAGGTTGTTTAGTGTGGGCAGGAGGGTAGTTACACCCTCTTGTGTTCTTACTCTCACTCAACCCTTTAGCTTCTTGTCACTTATACCTGCCACTTTTGGTTGGCCCATGCTTTACCTTACCACCTGTCTTATTTTTCTTGCCGATCTCTTTGTAGTTTCTTGATCAGTAATCCTTTGATCCCTCTCTGGGGTCATAATCAGTTCCTGGGTTTTGCCAACTTATGGTCTCTATGTAGTATTTAGTTATTATTTATTTTATTATTGGTGTTGGAATCCTACCCTTTAGTTTTAGTGTTAGGGTTATGTTGTATTGAGGTTGGGGGGTTCAGGTTAGGGTTAGGGTTGCTGCATTGGGGTTAGTGTTAGGGTTAGGTGAGGGTCAGGGTTGCAGTTAGGTTCAGGGCTGCATTAGGGTTAGGTTTTAGGGGTGGGATGGGGTTAGGGTTAAGTTTTAGGGGTAGGGTTGGGTGCGTTAGGGTTAGGGTTAGATTTTATGGGTAGGGTTGAGTACATCAGGGTTAGGGTTAGGTGTTTAGGGGTGGGGTGGGGTTAGGGTTAGGTTTTAGGGGTAGGGTTGGGTGCATTAGGGTTAGGGTTAGGTTTTAGGTGTAGGGTAGGGTGCATCAGGGTTAGGGTCCAGGTTCAGAGTTGTGATTAGATTCAGGGCTAGGGGGTTAGGGTTATGGTTTCGGGTTGCATTAGGGGTATGGTTAAGTGAGGGTCAGGGGTCAGGGTTCAGGGGTAGGTTGGGATGTATTAGGGTTAGGTTTAGATTTTAGGGGTGGGGTCACGGATTAGGGTTGCTGCATTAGAGTTAGGGTTAGGTTTAAGGGGTAGAGTGGGGTTCATTAGAGTTAGGTTTCGGGATATGCGTGGGGTCTGTTTGTCGTCGGCCGGGTGGGATGTGGTTGGGTATCAGTAGTGTTAGGGGTTAGGTGTGTCTGTCATGGGCTGATGGAGTGCTTTTGGAGTTAGGGTTGGGGCTTTGGTCTGTTTGTTGTGGGCAGTGTGGGGTTCAGTGTTCTTGGTTAGCTCTAACAGTAGGGGTTAGCTCTGCTTATTGTGGTTAGGGTAGGGTGCGGTTGCAGTTTGAGAGGTTTATCAAGATGGGGTTGGGATTTGTGGTAATTAAGGTTGGGGCAGTTTTGTTTTTTAATTTTGGCTTTTCCCTAATTTACATCTGATTTAAGCCCTTTGGTAACTGTGTTTGTAGTGTTGTTATCCAGTGTTTTTCCCTCCTCTTCCTTTGTGAGGTTGTCCAGTTCATGTTGGTCTCCAATCCCATAAATTCCAGGGATTCAAGACCATGCTCCATGAAGTGTCGGGTGGTATGTTTAGGGTGAGGGTTAGGGTTCGGGTTAGGGTTAAGGTTAGGTTGTTTAGTGTGAGCTGGAGGGTAGTTACACCCTCTTGTGTTCGTATTCTCACTCAACGCTTGAGCTTCTTGTCACTTATAACTGCCACTTTTGGTTGGCCCACGCTTTACCTTACCACCTGTCTTCTTTTTCTTGCCGATCTCTTCGTAGTAGTTTCTTGATCAGTAATCCTTTGATCCCTCTCTGGGGTTATAATCAGTTCCTGAGTTTTGCCAATTTATGGTCTCTATGTAGTATTTAGTTATTATTTGCTTACTTGTATATTTTGTTATTGGTGTTGGAATCCTACCCTTTAGTTTAAGTAGTGTTAGGGTTATGTTGTATTGAGGTTGGGGTTTCAGGTTAGGGTTAGGGTTGCTGCATTGGGGTTAGTGTTAGGGATAGGTGAGGGTCAGGGTTGCAGTTAGGTCCAGGGCTGCATTAGGCTTAGGTTTTAGGGGTGGGGTGGGGTGCATCAGGGTTAGGGTTAGGAGTTTAGGGGTGGGGTGGGGTTGGGGTTAAATTTTAGGGGTAGGGTTGGGTGCATTATGGTTAGGTTTTAGGGGTAGGGTTGGGTGCATTAGGGTTAGGGTTAGGTATTAGGGGTATGGTTGGGTGAGATAGGGTTAGGGTTAGGTTTTAGGGGTGGTGTAGGGTGCATCAGGGTTAGGGTCCAGGGTCAGAGTTGTGATTGGATTCAGGGCTCGGGGGTTAGGGTTATGGGTTAGGGTTAGGGTTAGGGTTACGCTGCATGAGGGTTAGGGTTAGGTTTAGGGTTACGCTGCATTATGGTTAGGGTTAGGGTTAGGGTTAGATTGTGTGGTGTGGGCAGGAAGGTAGTTACACCCTCTTGTGTTCGTATTCTCACTCAGTCCTTGAGCTTTCTGTCACTTATACCTGCCACTTTTGGTTGGCCCACGCTTTACCTTACCACCTGACTTATTTTTCTTGCCAATCTCTTCTTAGTAATTTCTTGTTCCGTAATCCTTTGATCCCCCTCTGGGGTTATAATCAGTTCCTGGGTTTTGCCAACTTATGGTCTCTACGTATTATTTAGTTATTATTTGCTTACTTGTATATTATTATTGGTGTTGGAACCCTACCCTTTAGTTTAAATAGTGTTAGGGTTATGTTGTATTGAGGTTGGGGGGCTCAGGTTAGGGTTAGGGTTATAGAATCATAGAATCATAGAAGTTTACAACATGGAAACAGGCCCTTTGGCCCAACATGTCCATGTCGCCCAGTTTATACCACTAAGCTAGTCCCAATTGCCTGCACTTGGCGCATAGCCCTCTATACCCATCTTACCCATGTAACTGTCCAAATGTTTTTTAAAAGACAAAATTGTACCCGCCTCTACTACTGCCTCTGGCAGCTCGTTCCAGACACTCACCACCCTTTGAGTGAAAAAATTGCCCCTCTGGACCCTTTTGTATCTCTCCCCTCTCACCTTAAATCTATGCCCCCTCGTTATAGACTCCCCTACCTTTGGGAAAAGATTTTGACTATCTACCTTATCTATGACCCACATTATTTTATAGACTTCTATAAGATCACCCCTTAACCTCCTACTCTCCAGGGAAAAAAGTCCCAGTCTATCCAACCTCTCCCTATAAGTCAAACCATCAAGTCCCGGTAGCATCCTAGTAAATCTTTTCTGCACTCTTTCTAGTTTAATAATATCCTTTCTATAGTCGGGTGACCAGAACTGTACACAGTATTCCAAGTGTGGCCTTACTAATGTCTTGTACAAATTCATCAAGACATCCCAACTCCTGTATTCAATGTTCTGAACAATGAAACCAAGCATGCCGAATGCCTTCTTCACCACCCTATCCACCTGTGACTCCACTTTCAAGGAGCTATGAACCTGTACTCCTAGATCTCTTTGTTCTATAACTCTCCCCAACGCCCTACCATTAACGGAGTAGGTCCTGGTCTGATTCGATCTACCAAAATGCATCACCTCACATTTATCTAAATTAAACTCCATCTGCCATTCATCGGCCCACTGGCCCAATTTATCAAGATCCCGTTGCAATCCTAGATAACCTTCTTCACTGTCCACAATGCCACCAATCTTGGTGTCATCTGCAAACTTACTAACCATTCCTCCTAAATTCTCATCCAAATCATTAATATAAATAACAAATAACAGCGGACCCAGCACCGATCCCTGAGGCACACCACTGGTCACAGGCCTCCAGTCTGAAAAACAACCCTCTACAACTACCCTCTGTCTTCTGTCGTCAAGCCAATTTTGTATCCAATTGTCTACCTCACCTTGGATCCCGTGAGATTTAACCTTACGTAACAACCTACCATGCGGTACCTTGTCAAAGGCTTTGCTAAAGTCCATGTAGACCACATCTACTGCACAGCCCTCATCTATCTTCTTGGTTACCCCTTCAAAAAACTCAATCAAATTCGTGAGATGTGATTTTCCTCTCACAACACCATGCTGACTGTTCCTAATCAGTCCCTGCCTCTCCAAATGCCTGTAGATCCTGTCTCTCAGAATACCCTCTGACAACTTATCCACTACAGATGTCAGGCTAACCGGTCTGTAGTTCCCAGGCTTTTCCCTGCCGCCCTTCTTAAACAAAGGCACAACATTTTCTACCCTCCAATCTTCAGGCACCTCACCTGTAGCTGTCGATGATTCAAATATCTCTGCTAGGGGACCCGCAATTTCCTCCCTAACCTCCCATAACGTCCTGGGATACATTTCATCAGGTCCCGGAGATTTATCTACGTTGATGCGCGTCAAGACTTCCAGCACTTCCCTCTCTGTAATATGTACACTCCTCAAGACATCACTATTTATTTCCCCAAGTTCCCTAACATCCATGCCTTTCTCAACCGTAAATACCGATGTGAAATATTCATTCAGGATCTCACCCATCTCTTGTGGTTCCGCACATAGATGACCTTGTTGATCCTTAAGAGGCCCTACTCTCTCCCTAGTTACTCTTTTGCCCTTTCTGTACTTGTGGAAACTCTTTGGATTCTCCTTTGACTTATCTGCCAAAGCAATCTCATGTCCCCTTTTTGCCCTCCTGATTTCTCTCTTAACTCTACTCCAGCAATCTCTATACTCTTCAAGGGATCCAATTGATCCCAGCTGTCTATGCATGTCATATGTGTCCTTCTTATTTTTGACTAGAGCCTCAATCTCCCGAGTCATCCAAGGTTCCCTACTTCTACCAGCCTTGCCCTTCACTTTATAAGCAATGTGCTTACCCTGAACCCTGGTTAACACACTTTTGAAAGCCTCCCACTTACCAGACGTCCCTTTGCCTGCCAACAGACTCTCCCATTCAACTTCTGAAAGTTCCTGTCTAATACCATCAAAATTGGCCTTTCCCCAATTTAGAATTTTAACTTTTGGGCCAGACCTATCATTCTCCATAGCTATCTTAAAACTAATGGAATTATGATCACTGGTCCCAAAGTGATCCCTCACTAACACTTCTGTCACCTGCCCTTCCTTATTTCCCAAGAGGAGGTCAAGTTTTGCCCCCTCTCTAGTCGGGCCATCCAAATACTGAATGAGAAATTCCTCCTGAATACACTCAACAAATTTCTCTCCATCCAAGCCCCTAATGCTGTGGCTGTCCCAGTCAATGTTGGGAAAGTTAAAGTCCACTACTGTTACCACACTATTTTTCTTGCAGCTGTCTGTAATCTCCTTACATATTTGCTCCTCAATTTCCTGTGGACTATTTGGGGGCCTGTAGTACAATCCTTTCAAAGTGATCTCTCCCTTCTTATTTTTCAGTTCTACCCATATAGACTCAGTGGGCGAACCCTCGGCTATATCCCCTCTCACTACTGCCGTGATGTTCTCCCTAATCAAGAATGCAACTCCCCCTCCTCTCTTACCTCCTGCTCTATCTTTCCTATAGCATCTGTACCCTGGAACATTGAGCTGCCAGTCCTGCCCCCTCCCTTAGCCATATTTCAGTAATAGCTATAATATCCCAGTCCCATGTCCCCATCCATGCCCTGAGTTCATCTGCCTTGCCCATCAGACTTCTTGCATTGAAATAAATGCAGTTTAATCTGGACTTCCCTTGGTCTTTGCCCTGCTTTCTCAGACCATCTGTCCGGTCATGTTTGGTACACTCTCCCTTACTGCCTTTTGTTTCTGTCACCACTTTACTTCCCACTGACTTCCTGCATCGGTTCCCATCCCCCTGCCACATTAGTTTAAACCCTCCCCAACAGCACTAGCAAACACTCCCCCTAGGACATTGGTTCCAGTCCTGCCCAGATGCAGACCGTCCAATTTGTACTGGTCCCACCTCCCCCAGAACCGGTTCCAACAGCCCAGGAATTTGAATCCCTCCCTCTTGCACCATCTCTCAAGCCACGTATTCATCCTAGCTATCCTGTCATTCCTACTCTGACTTGCCCATGGCACTGGTAGCAATCCTGAGATTACTACCTTTGAGGTCCTACTTTTTAGTTTAACTCCTAACTCCCTAAATTCATTTTGTAGGACCTCGTCCTGTTTTTTTACCTATATCGTTGGTACCTATATGCACCACGACAACTGGCTGTTCACCCTCCCCCTCCAGACTCAAAAAAAAAGAATGCCCAGCAGCCGCTCCGAGACATCCCTGACCCTTGCACCAGGGAGGCAACATACCATCCTGGAGTCTCGGTTGCGTCCGTAGAAACGCCTGTCTATTCCCCTTACAATCGAGTCCCCTATCACTATAGCTCTGCCACTCTTTATCCTGCCCTCCTGTGCAGCAGAGCCAGCCACGGTGCCATGAACCTGGCCGCTGTCACCTTTCCCTGGTGAGCCATCTCCCCCAACAGTATCCAAAACGATATACCTGTTTTGGAGGGAGATGACCGCAGGGGACCCCTGCACTGCCTTCCTACTCTTCCTCTGTCTGTTGGTCACCCATTCACTATCTCCCTCAGTAATTTTTATCTGTGGTGTGACCAACTCACTGAACGTGCTATCCACGACTTCCTCAGCATCGCGGATGCCCCAAAGTTTGTCCATCCGCAGCTCCAGAGCCGTCAAGCGGTCAAACAGTAGCTGCAGCTGGACACACTTCCTGCAGGTGAAGGAACCAGGGACACAGGAAGGATCCCTGAATTCCTACATTCCACAAGAGGAACATGACACGGGTCTGGGATCTCCTGCCATGACTTAACCCTTAAATTAGCTTAACAACAATTACAATGTCAAGAAAAAAAAGGAAAGAAAAACTACTTACCAGTCACCAACCAATCACTTACCTGTTGGCTGTGACTTCATGCCGCCAGCAGCTGCAGTAGCTCGATCCTCCTCCTAGTCAACTTGCTTGCCCTCCTCACAGTGCCTCCTTTTTTTTTGTTTAGAGGAGGAGGGAAACACAAGTGTTGTGTTTCAGGTTTAACTGCTCCTCAACACCAGTTCTTCTGCTACCCACTGTTCAGTGGAGGTGACTGAGCCGACTTCTCCCAGAATGCCTCTCTGTCTCCTCTGCTGGATGCTTTTCCTCCTGGTAGTCACTGAAGGGCTTCTTCTGCTACCCACTGTTCAGTGGAGGTGACTGAGCCGACTTCTCCCAGAATGCCCCTCTGTCCCCTCTGCTGGGTTGCTGCATTGGGGTTAGTGTTGGGGTTAGGTGAGGGTCAGGTTTGCAGTTAGGTTCAGGGCTGCATTAGGGTTAGGTTTTAGGGGTGGGGTGGGGTGCATCAGGGTTAGGGTTAGGTGTTTAGGGGTGGGGTGGGGTTAGGGTTAGGTTTTAGGGGTAGGGTTGGGTGCATTAGGGTTAGGGTTAGGTTTTAGGGGTAGGGTAGGGTGCATCAGGGTCAGAGTTGTGATTAGATTCAGGGCTAGGGGGTTAGGGTTATGGGTTAGGGTTGCATTAGGGGTAGGTTAAGTGAGGGTCAGGGGTCAGGGTTTAGGTGTAGGGTGGGGTGTATTAGGGTTAGGTTTAGGTTTTAGGGGTGGGGTGGGGGATTAGGTTTGCTGCATTAGAGATAGGGTTAGGTTTTAGGGGTAGAGTGGGGTGCATTAGAGTTAGGTTTTGGGATATGGGTGGGGTCTGGTTGTCGTAGGCCGGGTGGGATGTGGTTGGGTATCAGTAGTGTTAGGGGTTAGGTGTGTCTGTCATGGGCTGATGGAGTGCTTTGGAGTTAGGGTTGGGGCTTTGGTCTGTTTGTTGTGGGCAGTGTGGGGTTTAGTGGTTTTGGTTAGCTCTAACAGTGGGGGTTAGCTCTGTTTATTATGGTTAGGGTAGGGTGTGGTTGTGGTTTGAGAGGTTTATCAAGATGGGGTTGGGATTTGTGGTAACTAAGGTCGGGGCAGTTTTGTTTTTTAATTTTGGATTTTCCCTAATTTAGATCAGATTTAAGCCCTTTGGTAACTGAGTTTGTAGTGTTGTTATCCAGTGTTTTTCCCTCCTCTTCCTTTGTGAGGTTGTCCAGTTCATGTTGGTCTCCAATCCCATAAATTCCAGGGATTCCAGACCATGCTCCATGAAGTGTCGGGAGGTAGGTTTGCATACATCCTTTGTTCTAATAGCACTGAGGTGCCCTGTGAGCCTGATCCTTAGACTATTCCCTGTTTTTCCCACATACAAGATGTGGCATTGTTTGCATCGAATTGCATATACAGCATTGTGCTGTTCACATGTAATCCTTTGTTTTATTAGGGCTGCTTTTCCTGTGTGTCTATTTTGTATCATTTTGCGGATTATTAGGTATTTACACGTCCCACATTTTGGGTTTGTGCACTTCTGGGTTGTCTATTTTCTTATCCTACTTCGAACCAGCATACCTCGAAGGTTTTGAGTTCTTTTGTATGCTGATGTTATGTTGCATCAGCTAAGTGTGTAAACATCCTCTTTTAGTTTTCCAAATTGGGTTTGAATCACTCCATGTATTCGTTTGGTCGTTGTGTCGTATGTCGTTATCAGTGGTAGTCTTGCTGCTTCTCTGTTTGGCCGTGGGCTATTCAGTCCCCTCAGGAAATCTGACCTAATGTGCCTGAGGAACCTTTTCGTGTAACCTCTCTGTCTCAGTGCAGTAAATAGGGTTGTGGTGGCTTCCCTAAAGTCCTCTCCGTTTGTGCATATGCGGTGAAAACATGTCAGTTGTGACTTCACCAGCCCCCGAAAGGTATGTTTTGGATGGTGGCTGTTTATGTGCAGGAGTGTGTGTGTGTCTGTTTCTTTAAAGAATACCTTTGTTGCTAACTTGTGGCTGTTATTTTCCTGTGCCAGTTTAAATACTGTGGTGTCCAGGAAATCCACACTTTATCTATGTGTTGTAACTTTAAGTTTAATAGACTGGTGGTGATTGTTGAGAATATTTACAAATTCTTCCAATTCTATTTCTGTGTGAGTCCAGACTCCCCATATGTCATCCAGGTATCTGTAATAACACATCGGGAGCTTGGGACACTTTTCAAAGACTGTGTTTTCCCAGTCTGCCATGTATATGTTTGCGTAGGCCGGGGCAAATTTCTTACCCATAGCCGTGCCCTTAATCTGGAGGTAAAATTCCTCTTGAAATTCAAAGTCATTTTTTGTTAGTCCTAGGTGTAATAGCTGGATTATGGCTGCATTTGGTCTGTGGGGTTGGGGGAACTTTCTAAGGATATTTTCCACTGCCTGTATGCCTCTGTCTGTTTCTATGTTTGTGTATAGGCTTTCAATGTCCATGGTAAAGAGTATTGCGTTCACGGGTACGGTCAGTGAGTTCACTATTTCTATGAAGTGGTAAGTGTCTTTAATGTAGCTAGGGTGCTTCTGTGATAAGGGGTTTAGGAATGAGTCAATGTATTCTGCTATCCTGTAGGATTCACTACCACAGTCTGACAGAATGGGTCTTCCTGGTGGTATTTCTCCTGGTACTGTCCATGTGTCAGGGTGCTTGTGTATTTTGGGTAGTATGTAGAAATTTCTCGGCTGTGGTTGTTCCCCTCTTCGGTATTCCACTTGTTTCTGATTTAAGTGTTCAGACTTCTTTAGTGCTGTTAAAATGTTTCCAATTTCTTTACGTGTTACCTCGTAAATTGGTTTTGTTAATTTAGTGTAGTGGGCTGCAGTATGTAGTTGTCAGTGAGCTTCAAATAGGTACTGTTGACTATCCATGATGACTAAACTACTGCCCTTATCTGCTGGTTTTATGATTATATCTAGATTGTTTTTAAGTTCTATGATTAACCGTCTCTCTTTTCCAGTGAGGTTTTGTCTGTCTGTTTGCTTAGGGATTTCTTCAATTTGTGATTGAGTCTGTTTAATAAAGTTTAGGATTTCTGGCTCTATCTTGTTGTTTGGTGGGGTCCATTCTGATGGTGGTGTAAAAGGTTGTTTGTCTGTTTCTGAATCGTAAAAGTAATCAGTCAGTTTTACCCTCCTGTAAAACCTTTTCAGATCTTCCTGAATTTGTACTTTACAATGTTTTGGGGTTGGAACAAATGTAAGGCCCTTGTTTAAAACCCTCTCCTGTACCTCTGTGGGGTTAAAGAGTTGGGAAATATTATAGAATCATAGAATCATAGAAGTTACAACACGGAAACAGGCCCTTCGGCCCAATATGTCCATGTCGCCCAGTTTATACCACTAAGCTAGTCCCAATTGCCTGCACTTGGCCCATATCCATCTATACCCATCTTACCCATGTAACTGTCCAAATGCTTTTTAAAAGACAAAATTGTACCCGCCTCTACTACTGCCTCTGGCAGCTCGTTCCAGACACTCACCACCATTTGAGTGAAAAAATTGCCCCTCTGGACCCTTTTGTATCTCTCCCCTCTCACCCTAAATCTATGCCCCCTCGTTATAGACTCCCTTACCTTTGGGAAAAGATTTTGACTATCTACCTTATCTATGCCCCTCATGATTTTATAGACTTCTATAAGATCACCCCTTAACCTCCTACTCTCCAGGGAAAAAAGTCCCAGTCCATCTAACCTCTCCCTATAAGTCAAACCATCAAGTCCAGGTAGCATCCTAGTAAAACTCTTCTGCACTCTTTCTAGTTTAATAATATCCTTTCTATAATAGGGTGACCAGAACTGTACACAGTATTCCAAGTGTGGCCTCATCAATGCCCTGTACAACTTCAACAAGACATCCCAACTCCAGCATTCAATGTTCTGACCAATGAAACCAAGCATGCTGAATGCCTTCTTCACCACCCTATCCACCTGTGACTCCACTTTCAAGGAGCTATGAACCTGTACTCCTAGATCTCTTTGTTCTATAACTCTCCCCAACGCCCTACCATTAATGGAGTCGGTCCTGGCCCGATTCGATCTACCAAAATGCATCACCTCACATTTATCTAAATTAAACTCCATCTGCCATTCATCGGCCCACTGACCCAATTTATCAAGATCCCGTTGCAATCCTAGATAACCTTCTTCACTGTCCACAATGCCACCAATCTTGGTGTCATCTGCAAACTTACTAACCATGCCTCCGAAATTCTCATCCAAATCATTAATATAAATAACAAATAACAGCGGACCCAGCACCGATACCTGAGGCACACCGCTGGTCACAGGCCTCCAGTTTGAAAAACAACCCTCTACAACCACCCTCGAATCGTAGATCGAATCGGGCCAGGACCTACTCCGTTAATGGTAGGGCGTTGGGGAGAGTTATAGAACAAAGAGATCTAGGAGTACAGATTCATAGCTCCTTGAAAGTGGAGTCACAGGTGGATAGGGTGGTGAAGAAGGCATTCAGCATGCTTGGTTTCATTGGTCAGAACATTGAATGCAGGAGTTGGGATGTCTTGTTGAAGTTGTACAGGGCATTGGTGAGGCCACACTTGGAGTACTGTGTACAGTTCTGGTCACCCTATTATAGAAAGGATATTATTAAACTAGAAAGAGTGCAGAAAAGATTTACTAGGATGCTACCGGGACTTGATGGTTTGACTTACAGGGAGAGGTTAGACAGACTGGGACTTTATTCCCTGGAGAGTAGGAGGTTAAGGGGTGATCTTATAGAAGTCTATAAAATAATGAGGGGCATAGATAAGGTCGATAGTCAAAATCTTTTCCCAAAGGTAGGGGAGTCTATAACGAGGGGGCACAGATTTAAGGTGAGAGGGGAGAGATACAAAAGGATCCAGAGGGGCAATTTTTTCACTCAAAGGGTGGTGAGTGTCTGGAACGAGCTGCCAGAGGCAGTAGTAGAGGCGGGTACAATTTTGTCTTTTAAAAAGCATTTGGACAGTTACATGGGGAAGATGGGTATCGAGGGATATGGGCCAAGTGCAGGCAATTGGGACTAGCTTAGTGGTATAAACTGGGCGACATGGACATGTTGGGCCGAAGGGCCTGTTTCCATGTTGTAACTTCTATGATTCTATGATTCTATGATTCTAACCACCCTCTGTCTTCTGTCGTCAATCCAATTTTGTATCCAATTGGCTACCTCACCTTGGATCCCATGAGATTTAACCTTATGTAACAACCTACCATGCGGTACCTTGTCAAAGGCTTTGCTAAAGTCCATGTAGACCACGTCTACTGCACAGCCCTCATCTATCTTCTTGGTTACCCCTTCAAAAAACTCAATCAAATTCGTGAGACATGATTTTCCTCTCACAAAACCATGCTGACTGTTCCTAATTAGACCCTGCCTCTCCAAATGCCTGTAGATCCTGTCCCTCAGAATACCCTCTAACAACTTACCCACTGCAGATGTCAGGCTAACCGGTCTGTAGTTCCCAGGCTTTTCCCTGCCGCCCTTCTTAAACAAAGGCACAACATTTGCTACCCTCCAATCTTCAGGCACCTCACCTGTAGCGGTGGATGATTCAAATATCTCTGCTAGGGGACCCACAATTTCCTCCCTAACCTCCCATAACGTCCTGGGATACATTTCATCAGGTCCCGGAGATTTATCTACCTTGATGCGCGTTAAGACTTCCAGCACCTCCCTCTCTGTAATATGTACACTCCTCAAGACATCACTATTTATTTCCCCAAGTTCCCTAACATCCATGCCTTTCTCAACCGTAAATACCGATGTGAAATATTCATTCAGGATCTCACCCATCTCTTGTGGTTCCGCACATAGATGACCTTGTTGATCCTTAAGAGGCCCTACTCTCTCCCTAGTTACTCTTTTGCCCTTCATGTATTTGTTGAAGCTCTTTGGATTCTCCTTTGCCTTATCTGCCAAAGCAATCTCATGTCCCCTTTTTGCCCTCCTGATTTCTCTCTTAACTCTACTCCGGCAATCTCTATACTCTTCAAGGGATCCACTTGATCCCAGCTGCCTATGCATGTCATATGCCTCCTTCTTCTTTTTGACTAGGGCCTCAATCTCCCGAGTCATCCAAGGTTCCCTACTTCTACCAGCCTTGCTCTTCACTTTTTAAGGAATGTGCTTACCCTGAATCCTGGTTAACACACTTTTGAAAGCCTCCCACTTACCAGACGTCCCTTTGCCTGCCAACAGACTCTCCCAATCAACTTCTGAAAGTTCCTGTCTAATACCATCAAAATTGGCCTTTCCCCAATTTAGAATTTTAACTTTTTAACTTAAGATAGCTTCTCCATAGCTATCTTAAAACTAATGGAATTATGATCACTGGTCCTAAAGTGATCCCTCACTAACACTTCTGTCACCTGCCCTTCCTTATTTCCCAAGAGGAGGTCAAGTTTTGCCCCCTCTCTAGTCGGGCCATCCACATACTGAATGAAAAATTCCTCCTGAATACACTCAACAAATTTTCAGACAAAATAACAGTTTTTCCCAGGTTTAGTTTCCCCTTTTCTTGGGTTAATGTCCTTTTTAGTTGAAAGACTTCATCCACTGGTTTATTATGTTATGGGCAGTGCTATCTGTCCAATGGATGTGGTCAGCCCCCACTTTATAGGATCTAGCATTAATTGCTGGTATGTAATTCTGTTTTTTATATACTGGTTAATCCCTCAGATTGTATCCCTCTCCATTTCTGGAAGTAAGTTACTAAAGTTAATTTCCGGCACCCAGATCTGAGCATTTGGGAATTTGCTTTTAGCTAATTTAAGTAATGACTGCAGTTGCTTGGTTGCAGTCAGTGGTTTCTGCGTTCGATTATTAATGCCAATTGAGAGCACCACCTTTTTGGTCTCCGGACAGGGTTCCAATTTGTCCAGAATTGCTGCGACATGAATGAATTTAGCTCCTGGAAAGCTATCAATTTGAGTGGTGGGATTTGGGCATCTTTTTATCTTGGAGAGGTTAGAATCTCCTATTATTAAAATAGATTTCCTGCGTTCCAATTTACAGGTTGTGTTTTTTCGGCTGGTGTTGGGGTGCCTCATCACTCTTTGCGCATCTTCCTCTTCAGAGTCAGGTTCTGCCCCTGTTGGTGTGTTTTCTGTTTCTGTGTCTTCTCCCCCTGCCTCCCCTATTGTGTTCCCTACCTCGGCTACAGCTATTTCTGCCTCTACTACTGTGTTATCTGTCTGGGTTCTCATTGTTCCTGTCCCCATTTGTGTGTCTATTGGGTTTATCTGTTCGGTCTGGTCGCTCCTTTGTTTCTGTGGAAGGGGTTGTTTTGTTACTGTGATCTCGGGCTCTAGAACTACTGTATCTCTTGGGATGGTTGGTTTGGTCCAGTCTTTCTTTTGTCTCTGTGGGAGCGGTTGATACATGACCCTAGTTCTGGGGTACAGGAATGTTGTGCATGGACTTGTCCTTGGTGTAGGGAGGGTTCTCCCTTCTGTTTGTTTTGGGTTTGGGGAATCCCTGGTGATTCAGTTTAATACGGTCTGATGTTGGTTTCCCGTGTCGTGCTGGGGTCTTGGGAGATAAGTGTGATGTCCAGGTCCCTAATGATGGCCACATTGGAAATCCTTGTCCGTGGCCTGTGGGGTGGGGAAGGGCTGGTCGCCACCCTGGATGGTGGGGAAGGGGGGTCGCCGCCCTGGATGGCAGGGAAGCGGGTGTCGCTGCCCTGGATGACGGTGAAGGGGGGGGTTTTGGCAGTCTGCTGGTGGTGTGACGAAGTCGTGGTTGCTGGCCCACGGGGTGGGGGGTTCTGTCGGTGGCGTGATGAAGTCGTGGCAACTGGGGCAAGGGGTGGGGGGGGTCTGCCGGTGGCGTGACGAAGTCATGGCAGCTGGTCCAAGGGGTGGGGGGGTCTGCCGGTGGCGTGACGAAGTTATGGCAGCTGGCTCAAAGGGTGGGGGTGTGTGTCGGTAGCGTGATGAAGTCATAGCAACTGGTTCACGGGGTGGGGGGATCCGTCCGTGGCATGACGAGGTTGTGGCAGTTGGCTCACGGGGTGGGGGGGTCCGTCGGTGGCGTGACAAAGTCGTGGCAGCTGGCCCACGGGGTGGGGGTGTTTTCCCAGTCTGTCTGCGGCATGAGGGGGCTGTGATCGCAGGCTGGTGGAACAAGGCTGCCCAGGTATTTAGCCTATGGTGTGGGGGCGTCCTAGTCTGTGTGCCGGTCCGCTGTTTTGTCCCCAACTGTGTGCTGGTCCCTTGCTCTGTCAACCGTGATGGTAATCCAACCACATGTCTCTTTGCCTCACCAATTGATTGAATTTTGAATTTATGTCTAAGACTCTTTTTAATCCAATTAGTCGCTTTAGCCATTGCTTCTTCCAGGTGCTCCGTCACTGGTCAGGGTTAGGGTTAGGGTTACGCTGCATTAGGGTTAGGGTTAGGGTTACGCTGCATTAGGGTTAGGGTTAGGGTTAGGGTTAGGTTGTATGGTGTGGGCAGGAGGGTAGTTACACCCTCTTGTGTTCGTATTCTCACTCAACCCTTGAGCTACCTGCCACTTTTGGTTGGCCCACGCTTTACCTTACCACCTGGCTTCTTTTTCTTGCCGATCTCTTCTTAGTAATTTCTTGATCCGTAATCCTTTGATCCCCCTCTGGGGTTATAATCAGTTCCTGGATTTTGCCAATTTATGGTCTCTATGTAGTATTTAGTTATTATTATTGGTGTTGGAACCCTACCCTTTATTTTAAGTAGTGTTAGGGTTATGTTGTATTGAGGTTGGGGGGTTCAGGTTAGGGTTAGGGTTGCTGCACTGGGGTTAGTGTTGGGGTTAGGTGAGGGTCAGGGTCGCAGTTAGGTTCAGGGCGATATTGGGGTTAGGTTGAGGTGCATCAGGGTTAGGGTTAGGTGTTTAGGGGTGGGGTGGGGTTAGGGTTAAGTTTTAGGGGTAGGGTTGGGTGCATCAGGGTTAGGGTTAGGTGTTTAAGGGTAGGGTAGGGTGCATCAGGGTTAGGGTTAGGTGTTTAGGGGTAGGGTAGGGTGCATCAGGGTTAGGGTCCAGGGTCAGAGTTGTGATTAGATTCAGGGCTAGGGGGTTGGAGTTATGGGTTAGGGTTGCATTAGGGGTAGGGTTAAGTGAGGGTCATGGTTTAGGGGTAGGGTTGGGTGTGTTAGGCTTAGATTTTAGGGGTGGGGTGGGAGATTAGGTTTGCTGTATTAGAGTTACGGTTAGGCTTTAGGGGTAGAGTGGGGTGCATTTGGAGTTAGGATTTGGGATATGGATGGGGTCTGTTTGTAGTTAGGGTTGGGGCTTTGGTCTGTTTGTTGTGGGCAGTGTGGGGTTTAGTGGTTTTGGTTAGCTCAAACAGTAGGGGTTAGCTCTGTTTATTGTGATTAGGGTAGGGTGTGGTTGCGGTTTGAGAGGTTTATCAAGCTGGGGTTGGGATTTGTGGTAATTAAGGTCGGGACAGTTTTGTTTTTTGATGTTGGATTTCCCCCATTTTAGATCTGATTTAAGCCCTTTGGTAACTGAGTTTGTAGGGTTGTTATCCAGTGTTTTTCCCTCCTCTTCCTTTGTGAGGTTGTCCAGTTCATGTTGGTCTCCAACCCCATAAATTCCAGGGATTCAAGACCATGCTCCATGAAGTGTCGGGAGGTAGGTTTGCATACATCCTTTGTTCTAATAGCACTGAGGTGCCCTGTGAGCCTCATCCTTAGACTATTCCCTGTTTCTCCTACATACAAGATGTGGCATTGTTTGCATCAAATTGCATATACAGCATTGTGCTGTTCACATGTAATTCTTTGTTTAATTAGAGCTGCTTTTCCTGTGTGTCTATTTTGTATAATTTTGCGGATTATTAGGTATTTACACGTCCCACATTTTGGGTTTGTGCAGTTCTGGGTTGTCTGTTTTCTTATCCTACTCCGAACCAGCATACCTCGAAGGTTTTGACTTCTTCTGTATGCTGACGTTATGTTGTATCGGCTAAGTGTGTCAACATTATCTTTTAGTTTCCCAAATTGGGTTTTAATCACTCCGTGTATTAGTTTGGTCGTTGTATCGTATGTCGTTATCAGTGGTAGTCTTGCTACTTCTCTGTTTGGCCGTGGGCTATTCAGTCCCCTCAGGAAATCAGACTTAAGGTGCCTGAGGAACCATTTCGTGTAACCTCTCTGTCTCAGTGCAGTAAATAGGGTTGTGGTGGCTTCCCTAAAGTCCTCTCCGTTTGTGCATATGCGGTGAAAACGTGTCAGTTGTGACTTCACCAGCCCCCGAAAGGTATGTTTTGGATGGTGGCTGTTTATGTGCAGGAGTGTGTGTGTGTCTGTTTCTTTAAAGAATACCTTTGTTGCTAGCTTGTGGCTGTTATTCTCCTGTTGTAATTTAAATACTGTGGTGTCCAGGAAATCCACACTTTCTCTATGTGTTGTAACTTTAAGTTTAATAGATTGGTGGTGACTGTTGAGAATGCCTGCAAATTCTTGCAATTCTGTTTCTGTGAGTCCAGATTCCCCATATGTCATCCAGGTATCTGTAATAACACATCGGGAGCTTGGAACACTTTTCAAAGACTGTGTTTTCCCAGTCTGCCATGTATATGTTTGCGTAGGCCAGGGCAAATTTCTTGCCCATAGCCGTGCCCTTAATCTGTAGGTAGAATTGCTCCTGGAATTCAAAGTCATTTTTTGTTAGTCCTAGGTGTAATAGCTGGATTATGGCTGCATCTGGTCTGTGGGGTTGGGGGAACTTTCTAAGGATATTTTCCACTGCCTGTATGCCTCTGTCTGTTACTATGTTTGTGTATAGGCTTTCAATGTCCATGGTAAAGAGTATTGCGTTCGGGGGTACGGTCAGTGAGTTCACTATTTCTATGAAGTGGTAAGTGTCTTTAATGTAGCTAGGGTGCTTCTGTGATAAGGGGTTTAGGAATGAGTCAATGTATTCTGCTATCCTGTAGGATTCACTACCACAGTCTGACATAATTGGTCTTCCTGGTGGTATTTCTCCTGGTACAGTTCATGTGTCAGGGTGCTTGTGTATTTTGGGTAGTATGTAGAATTTTCTGGGTTGTGGTTGTTCCCCTCTTAGGTATTCCACTTGTTTCTGATTTAAGTGTTTTGATCTCTTTAGTTCTGTTAAAATGTTTCCAATCTCTTTTCGTGTGTCCTGGTACATTGGTGCTGTTAATTTAGTGTAGTGGGCTGTATTATTAAGCTGTCTGTGAGCTTCAAGTAGGTACTGTTGCCTATCCATGATCACTATACTACTGCCCTTATCTGCTGGTTTTATGATTATATCTAGATTGTTTCTAAGTTCTATGATTGCCCGTCTCTCTCTTCCAGTGAGGTTTTGCTTGTCTGTCTGTTTAGGGATTTTTTCAATTTGTGATTGAGTCTGTTTAATAAAGTTTAGGATTTCTGGTTCTATTTTATTGTTTGGTGGGGTCCATTCTGATGGTGGTGTAAAAGGTTGCTTGTCTGTTTCTGAATCGCTAAAGTAATCGGTCAGTTTTACTCTCCTGTAAAACCTTTTCAGATCCTCCTGAATTTGTACTTTACAATGTTTTGGGGTTGGAACAAATGTAAGGCCCTTGTTTAAAACCCTCTCCTGTACCTCTGTGGGGTTAAAGAGTTGGGAAATATTAATAACAGTTTTTCCCAGGTTTAATCTACCCTTCTCTTGGGTTAATGTCCTTTTTAGTTTGAACACTTCATCCACTGGTTTATTATGTTATGGGCAGTGCTATCTGTCCAATGGATGTGGTCAGCCCCCACTTTAAAGGATCTAGCATTAATTGCTGGTATGTAATTCTGTTTTTTTATATGCTGGTTAATTCCTCTGATTGTATCCCTCTCCATTTCTGGAAGTAAGTTACTGAAGTTAATTTCCGGCACCCAGATCTGAGCATTTGGGAATGTGCTCTTGGCCAATTTAAGTAATGACTGCAGTTGCTTGGTTGCAGTCAGTGGTCTCTGCGTTCGATTATTAATGCCAACTGAGAGCACCACCTTTTTGGTCTCCGGACAGGGTTCCAATTTGTCCAGAATTGCTGTGACATGAATGAATTTAGCTCCTGGAAAGCTGTCAATTTGGGTGGTGGGATTTGGGCATCTTTTTATCTTGGAGAGGTTAGAATCTCCTATTATTAAAATGGATTTTCTGGGTTCCAATTTCCAGGTAATGTTTTTTCGGCTGGTGTTGGGGTGCCTCGTCACTCTCTGTGCATCTTCCCCTTCAGAGTCAGGTTCTGCCCCTGTTGGTGTGTTTTCTGTTTCTGTGTCTGCTCCCCCTGCCTCCCCTATTGTGTTCCCTGCCTCGGCTACAGCTATTTCTGCCTCTCCTACTGTGTTATCTGTCTGGGCTCTCATTGTTCCTGTCTCCATTTCTGTGTCTATTGGGTTTACCTGTCCGGTCTGGTCGCTCCCTTGTTTCTGTGGAAGGGGTTGTTTTGTGACTTTGATCTCGGGCTCTAAAACTGCTGTATTTCTTGGGATGGTTGGTTTGGTACAGTCTTTCTTTTGTCTCTGTGGGAGCGGTTGGTACGTGACCCTGGTTTTGGGGTACAGGAATGTTGTGCATGGATTTGTCCCTGGTGTAGGGGGGGTTCTCCCTCCTGTTTGTTTTGGGTCTGAGGAATCCCTAGTGATTTGGTTTAATACGGTCGGATGTTGGTTCCCCATGTAGTGCTGGGGTCTATGTGGCTCAGACTCTTGAGAGCCAAGTGTGATGTCCAGGTCCCTAATGATAGCCACATTAGAAATCCTGGTCCTAGGCCTGTGGGGTGGGGTAGGGCTGGTCGCCGCCCTGGATGGCGGGGAAGGGGGGGTCGCTGCCCTGGACCAGAGGGATGGGGGGGTTTCGGTGGTCTGCTGGTGGTGTGATGAAGTCGGGGTAGCTGGCCCACGGGGTGGGGGGGTCTGTCGGTGGCGTGACGAAGTCGTGGCAACTGGTGTAAGGGGTGGGGGGGTCTGCCGGTGGCGTGACGAAGTCGTGGCAGCTGGTCCAAGGGGTGAGGGGGTCTGTCGGTGGCGTGATGAAGTCATGGCAGCTGGCTCCCAGGGTGGGGGGGTGTGTTGGTGGTGTGACGAAGTCGTGGCAACTGGTGCAAGGGGTGGGGGGGTCCATCGGTGGCATGACGAAGTCATGGCAGCTGGCTCAAAGGGTGGGGGGGTGTGTTTAGTGGTGTGACGAAGTCGTGGCAACTGGTGCAAGGGGTGGGGGGGTCTGCCGGTGGCGTGCTGAAGTCATGGCAGCTGGCTCAAAGGGTGTGGGGGTGTGTCGGTGGCGTGACGAGGTTGTGGCAGTTGGCTCACGGGGTGGGGTTGTCCGTCGGTGGCGTGACAAAGTCGTGGCAGCTGGCCCACGGGGTGGGGGGGGGTTTTCAGTCCATCTGCGGCATGATGGGGCTGTGATCGCAGGCTGGTGGAACAAGGCTGCCCAGGTATTTGGCCTATGGCGTGGGGGCGTCCTAGTCCGTGTGCCGGTCCGCTGTTCTGTCCTCAATTGTGTGCTGGTCCCTTGCTCTGTCAACCGTGATGCTAATCCCACCACATGTCTCTTTGCCTCATCAATTGATTGAATTTTGAATTTATGTCTAAGACTCTTTTTAATCCAATTAGTTGCTTTCGCCATCATTTCTTCCAGGCGCTCTGTCACTGCAGCCTGAGCAAATTCATTTTCTAATTCTTCCAGGTTTGTTGTATAGTGCTCAATTAGAATCTGTCTGGTCTGTTTTGCCCAATTTTCTGAATTCAAAGCCAATTTGGTTAGGGTTTCCTGTGACGGTTTTGCCGGTTTTATAAAGCAGGTTAGTTTATCAGCTTGTTTTAAGATGCCCTTAGGGGGCTGATTCTGGCCCTTTAAGAATATTAGATGGTGGATTGTCTGGAAAATTCTATAAATTATTCTCACTGTTGTAGCAAATTCATCCCTGGCTACGGGGAGACACCTATGTGTACCAGGATCCGACCTCATATGTGTACGGTTGGCAGACAACCTGCATGTGTTCCGCATAGTGTTCGCCATTCCCTGGGTGTAGAAAGGTGCAAAAGGTTTTAAAAGATGTTACTAGCTTCTATTTGGTAATAGAGGTCCCCGCTAGTAACTAATCTCACCCCGCGGTGGCTCCCTGGCTCAGATGGTCTCCTGCCTGGGACTGCGTCCTCCAAACACTCCCCAGCTCAGCCGGCTGTCCCGCCTGGAAAGGCTCTTTTTCCACCGGTCTCACCTCCCCTCCGGTGGCTCTCTGGCTTCGATGGTTCTCTGCCTGCAACAGTACTATCCAAAAACTCTTTAGTTCAGTAAGTTCTCCGGCCTGGAATCTTTTTTTCTCCGACGTTTCGCTTATCCTTAAGCTTCATCAGGGAGAAAGGATTTCAACTTTGTTTACAGTTGCTTATAAGTCCGGAGCCTTGGACTGGCCCCTCCCCTGTGTGCTACTGTTGGCTGAAGTTTTGTTCCCGCCCACAAGCAGGCTAGCCTTGACCTGGGATTGGTTAGAATTTCTGTCCTGTATGTAATGAGTCCTGTCTCATGCAGGGCTGGCCCCGCCCCCTTCGCTCCATGTGTTCGTTATTTTTAAATTATATTTTTTTAACCTAATGTTTTAATGTTCCTTTAGTTTATCTTAGATGTTTGGGGTTATTTTTTTTGAGGTAATGTTTTTAAAATATTGCTTTTTAACCTTTGAATCTGTTTTAATGCTCCAGGTCATTCTGGCGCCACGGAGTCTGACTGTCCGCTGACCCCGGGGCTTGATTACCTGTCCGCCTCACCTCATTTTTTAAATAAAAACATGAAGCTACTTCTCCAAACCCCCACCTCCGGCTCTGCCTTTTAATTATAAGGGTATTTTAAACAATTAATTAAACTTCCCACCGATTTCCTCCTTTTTAAACCCGATCGCTCGTTAAACGAAACTCAATCTCCCAGAATGCCTCACGCGTCACTCGCTTTTCAGCGGCCGCGCAGAAAAAAACCGATTTCCAAGGTCCGATTCCCCAAAAAAACTCCCGAATCCGCCGCCACCCACCCCCCCCCCCCCCCGGGGGGAGAGGAGGGGGAAAGAAAGGTCCCCCAGCCCCAAAAAGCCAAAGTAAACCCTTTTATTTAAGAGCGTTGCCCTCGTGTTTGACCCGAGAGAACTCCATATCCCAGAATGCCTCACGCGGCGCTCGCTTTTCAGTCGCTGAGAAAAAAACCCGATTTCAAAGATAAAAATCACCCGGTGAACGCTCAAAATCTAAAGACTAGATAAAGTTATCGGATTCTCACCCGTGTCCCCAACTCCTCCAGATCCCCGGGGAAAGGGTTTCTTTTAAAAAAACCGAGGTCGATATCCAGCAGCTCCCTGCTGTCGCGTTCCCCGCAGCACCAGGCATCTCTTAAAGGGGCCGTCCCCGCAGCACCAGGCATCTCTTAAAGGGGCCGTCCCCGCATCAATGTCCAGAGACCGTGTCTATGGGAACTACAACTTTTTAAAAAAATATATGTAATCTTTTGTGCCCTTATTGCTGTCCCAAACCTCGTGGGGAGGGGGGGGGGTTTGGGAAGATGAGTTCCATGTCTGTCAGACCCACATTTCCAGCCATGCTTTATTTTAAGTGCACCTTTTAAATATTTTAGATTTTAAAATTTAAAAAACCTCCTTGGTGCTCCCTATTTTTATAAGTTGCTTGCTGCTTTTTTTTGTGGGGGGGCGAAAAGGGAACAAAAAGTTATTTAACCATCTACCTCACTGATCAAGTTTAGATTTAAGGTATTTGCAAGATATATTCTCTGGGTTTTCTTTTCTTGGCATTTATATCTTTTTTTGTCTGTGGTAATGTAAAGCGTGTCACTCCTGAATGTTAGATTGTATGGTGTGGGCAGGAGGGTAGTTACACCCTCTTGTGTTCGTATTCTCACTCAACTCTTGAGCTTCTTGTCACTTATACCTGCCACTTTTGGTTGGCCCACGCTTTACCTTACCACCTGGCTTCTTTTTCTTGCCGATCTCTTCTTAGTAATTTCTTGATCCGTAATCCTTTGATCCCCCTCTGGGGTTATAATCAGTTCCTGGGTTTTGCCAATTTATGGTCTCTATGTAGTATTTAGTTATTATTATTGGTGTTGGAACCCTACCCTTTATTTTACGTAGTGTTGTATTGAGGTTGGGGGGTTCAGGTTAGGGTTAGGGTTGCTGCACTGGGGTTAGTGTTGGGGTTAGGTGAGGGTCAGGGTCGCAGTTAGGTTCAGGGCTATATTGGGGTTAGGTTGGGGTGCATCAGGGTTAGGGTTAGGTGTTTAGGGGTGGGGTGGGGTTAGGGTTAAGTTTTAGGGGTAGGGTTGGGTGCATCAGGGTTATGGTTAGGTGTTTAGGGGTAGGGTTAGGGTTAGGGTTAGGGTTAGGTTGTATGGTGTGGGCAGGAGGGTAGTTACACCCTCTTGTGTTCGTATTCTCACTCAACTCTTGAGCTTCTTGTCACTTATACCTGCCACTTTTGGTTGGCCCACGCTTTACCTTACCACCTGGCTTCTTTTTCTTGCCGATCTCTTCTTAGTAATTTCTTGATCCGTAATCCTGTGATCCCCCTCTGGGGTTATAATCAGTTCCTGGGTTTTGCCAATTTATGGTCTCGATGTCGTATTTAGTTATTATTATTGGTGTTGGAACCCTACCCTTTATTTTACGTAATGTTAGGGTTATGTTGTATTGAGGTTGGGGGGTTCAGGTTAGGGTTAGGGTTGCTGCACTGGGGTTAGTGTTGGGGTTAGGTGAGGGTCAGGGTCGCAGTTAGGTTCAGGGCTATATTGGGGTTAGGTTGGGGTGCATCAGGGTTAGGGTTAGGTGTTTAGGGGTGGGGTGGGGTTAGGGTTAAGTTTTAGGGGTAGGGTTGGGTGCATCAGGGTTAGGGTTAGGTGTTTAGGGGTAGGGTAGGGTGCATCAGGGTTATGGTTAGGTGTTTAGGGGTAGGGTAGGGTGCATCAGGGTTAGGGTCCAGGGTCAGAGTTGTGATTAGATTCAGGGCTGGGGGTTTGGAGTTATGGGTTAGGGTTGCATTAGGGGTAGGGTTAAGGAGTAGGGTGGGGTGTGTTAGGCTTAGATTTTAGGGGTGGGGTGGGAGATTAGGTTTGCTGTATTAGAGTTACGGTTAGGCTTTAGGGGTAGAGTGGGGTGCATTTGGAGTTAGGATTTGGGATATGGATGGGGTCTGTTTGTAGTTAGGGTTGGGGCTTTGGTCTGTTTGTTGTGGGCAGTGTGGGGTTTAGTGGTTTTGGTTAGCTCAAAAAGTAGGGGTTAGCTCTGTTTATTGTGATTAGGGTAGGGTGTGGTTGCGGTTTGAGAGGTTTATCAAGCTGGGGTTGTGATTTGTGGTAATTAAGGTCGGGGCAGTTTTGTTTTTTGATGTTGGATTTCCCCCATTTTAGATCTGATTTAAGCCCTTTGGTAACTGAGTTTGTAGGGTTGTTATCCAGTGTTTTTCCCTCCTCTTCCTTTGTGAGGTTGTCCAGTTCATGTTGGTCTCCAACCCCATAAATTCCAGGGATTCAAGACCATGCTCCATGAAGTGTCGGGAGGTAGGTTTGTATACATCCTTTGTTCTAATAGCACTGAGGTGCCCTGTGAGCCTCATCCTTAGACTATTCCCTGTTTCTCCCACATACAAGATGTGGCATTGTTTGCATCGAATTGCATATACAGCATTGTGCTGTTCACATGTAATTCTTTGTTTAATTAGGGCTGCTTTTCCTGTGTGTCCATTTTGTATCATTTTGCGGATTATTAGGTATTTACACGTCCCACATTTTGGGTTTGTGCAGTTCTGGGTTGTCTGTTTTCTTATCCTACTCCGAACCAGCATGTCCCGAAGGTTTCGAGTTCTTTTGTATGCTGACGTTATGTGGTATCGACTAAGTGTGTCAACATCCTCTTTTAGTTTCCCAAATTGGGTTTTAATCACTCTGTGTATTAGTTTGGTCGTTGTATCGTATGTCGTTATCAGTGGTAGTCTTGCTACTTCTCTGTTTGGCCGTGGGCTATTCAGTCCCCTCAGGAAATCAGACTTAAGGTGCCTGAGGAACCTTTTTGTGTAACCTCTCTGTCTCAGTGCAGTAAATAGGGTTGTGGTGGCTTCCCTAAAGTCCTCTCCGTTTGTGCATATGCGGTGAAAACGTGTCAGTTGTGACTTCACCAGCCCCCGAAAGGTATGTTTTAGATGGTGGCTGTTTATGTGCAGGAGTGTGTGTGTGTCTGTTTCTTTAAAGAATACCTTTGTTGCTAGCTTGTGGCTGTTATTCTCCTGTTGTAATTTAAATACTGTGGTGTCCAGGAAAACCACACTTTCTCTATGTGTTGTAACTTTAAGTTTAATAGATTGGTGGTGACTGTTGAGAATACCTACAAATTCTTGCAATTCTGTTTCTGTGTGAGTCCAGACTCCCCATATGTCATCCAGGTATCTGTAATAACACATCGGGAGCTTGGAACACTTTTCAAAGACTGTGTTTTCCCAGTCTGCCATGTATATGTTTGCGTAGGCCGGGGAAAATTTCTTGCCCATAGCCGTGCCCTTAATCTGTAGGTAGAATTGCTCCTGGAATTCAAAGTCATTTTTTGTTAGTCCTAGGTGTAATAGCTGGATTATGGCTGCATCTGGTCTGTGGGGTTGGGGGAACTTTCTAAGGATATTTTCCACTGCCTGTATGCTGCATTAGGGTTAGGGTTAGGGTTAGGGTTAGGGTTAGTGCGTTAGGGTTAGGTTGTATGGTGTGGGCAGGAGGGTAGTTACACCCTCTTGTGTTCGTATTCTCACTCAACTCTTGAGCTTCTTGTCACTTATACCTGCCACTTTTGGTTGGCCCACGCTTTACCTTACCACCTGGCTTCTTTTTCTTGCCGATCTCTTCTTAGTAATTTCTTGATCCGTAATCCTTTGATCCCCCTCTGGGGTTATAATCAGTTCCTGGATTTTGCCAATTTATGGTCTCTATGTTGTATTTAGTTATTATTATTGGTGTTGGAACCCTACCCTTTATTTTACGTAGTGTTAGGGTTATGTTGTATTGAGGTTGGGGGGTTCAGGTTAGGGTTAGGGTTGCTGCACTGGGGATAATGTTGGGGTTAGGTGAGGGTCAGGGTCGCAGTTAGGTTCAGGGCTATATTGGGGTTAGGTTGGGGTGCATCAGGGTTAGGGTTAGGTGTTTAGGGGTGGGGTGGGGTTAGGGTTAAGTTTTAGGGGTAGGGTTGGGTGCATCAGGGTTAGGGTTAGGTGTTTAGGGGTAGGGTAGGGTGCATCAGGGTTAGGGTTAGGTGTTTAGGGGTAGGGTAGGGTGCATCAGGGTTAGGGTCCAGGGTCAGAGTTGTGATTTGATTCTGGGCTGGGGGGTTGGAGTTATGGGTTAGGGTTGCATTAGGGGTAGAGTTAAGGAGTAGGGTGGGGTGTGTTAGGCTTAGATTTTAGAGGTTGGGTGGGAGATTAGGTTTGCTGTATTAGAGTTACGGTTAGGCTTTAGGGGTAGAGTGGGGTGCATTTGGAGTTAGGATTTGGGATATGGATGGGGTCTGTTTGTAGTTAGGGTTGGGGCTTTGGTCTGTTTGTTGTGGGCAGTGTGGGGTTTAGTGGTTTTGGTTAGCTTAAACAGTAGGGGTTAGCTCTGTTTATTGTGATTAGGGTAGGGTGTGGTGTGGTTGCGGTTTGAGAGGTTTATCAAGTTGGGGTTGGGATTTGTGGTAATTAAGGTCGGGGCAGTTTTGTTTTTTGATGTTGGATTTCCCCCATTTTAGATCTGATTTAAGCCCTTTGGTAACTGAGTTTGTAGGGTTGTTATCCAATGTTTTTCCCTCCTCTTCCTTTGTGAGGTTGTCCAGTTCATGTTGGTCTCCAACCCCATAAATTCCAGGGATTCAAGACCATGCTCCATGAAGTGTCGGGAGGTAGGTTTGTATACATCCTTTGTTCTAATAGCACTGAGGTGCCCTGTGAGCCTCATCCTTAGACTATTCCCTGTTTCTCCTACATACAAGATGTGGCATTGTTTGCATCGAATTGCATAAACAGCATTGTGCTGTTCACATGTAATTCTTTGTTTAATTAGGGCTGCTTTTCCTGTGTGTCTATTTTGTATCATTTTGCGGATTATTAGGTATTTACACGTCCCACATTTTGGGTTTGTGCAGTTCTGGGTTGTCTGTTTTCTTATCCTACTCCGAACCACCATGTCCCGAAGGTTCCGAGTTCTTTTGTATGCTGACGTTATGTGGTATCGACTAAGTGTGTCAACATCCTCTTTTAGTTTCCCAAATTGGGTTTTAATCACTCCGTGTATTAGTTTGGTCATTGTATCGTATGTCGTTATCAGTGGTAGTCTTGCTACTTCTCTGTTTGGCCGTGGGCTATTCAGTCCCCTCAGGAAATCAGACTTAAGGTGCCTGAGGAACCTTTTTGTGTAACCTCTCTGTCTCAGTGCAGTAAATAGGGTTGTGGTGGCTTCCCTAAAGTCCTCTCCATTTGTGCATATGCGGTGAAAACGTGTCAGTTGTGACTTCACCAGCCCCCGAAAGGTATGTTTTGGATGGTGGCTGTTTATGTGCAGGAGTGTGTGTGTGTCTGTTTCTTTAAAGAATACCTTTGTTGCTAGCTTGTGGCTGTTATTCTCCTGTTGTAATTTAAATACTGTGGTGTCCAGGAAATCCACACTTTCTCTATGTGTTGTAACTTTAAGTTTAATAGATTGGTGGTGACTGTTGAGAATACCTACAAATTCTTGCAATTCTGTTTCTGTGTGAGTCCAGACTCCCCATATGTCATCCAGGTATCTGTAATAACACATCGGGAGCTTGGAACACTTTTCAAAGACTGTGTTTTCCCAGTCTGCCATGTATATGTTTGCGTAGGCCGGGGCAAATTTCTTGCCCATAGCCGTGCCCTTAATCTGTAGGTAGAATTGCTCCTGGAATTCAAAGTCATTTTTTGTTAGTCCTAGGTGTAATAGCTGGATTATGGCTGCATCTGGTCTGTGGGGTTGGGGGAACTTTCTAAGGATATTTTCCACTGCCTGTATGCCTCTGTCTGTTTCTATGTTTGTGTATAGGCTTTCAATGTCCATGGTAAAGAGTATTGCGTTCGGGGGTACGGTCAGTGAGTTCACTATTTCTATGAAGTGGTAAGTGTCTTTAATGTAGCTAGGGTGCTTCTGTGATAAGGGGTTTAGGAATGAGTCAATGTATTCTGCTATCCTGTAGGATTCACTACCACAGTCTGACACAATGGGTCTTCCTGGTGGTATTTCTCCTGGTACAGTCCATGTGTCAGGGTGCTTGTGTATTTTGGGTAGTATGTAGAATTTTCTGGGTTGTGGTTGTTCCCCCCTTAGGTATTCCACTTGTTTCTGATTCAAGTGTTTAGATTTCTTTAGTTCTGTTAAAATGTTTCCAATCTCTTTTCGTGTGTCCTGGTAAATTGGTCCTGCTAATTTCGTGTAGTGGGCTGTATTATTAAGCTGTCTGTGAGCTTCAAGTAGATACTGTTGCCTATCCATGATCACTATACTACTGCCCTTATCTGCTGGTTTTATGATTATATCTAGATTGTTTCTAAGTTCTATGATTGCCCGTCTCTCTCTTCCAGTGAGGTTTTGCTTGTCTGTCTGTTTAGGGATTTTTTCAATTTGTGATTGAGTCTGTTTAATAAAGTTTAGGATTTCTGGCTCTATTTTATTGTTTGGTGGGGTCCATTCTGATGGTGGTGTAAAAGGTTGCTTGTCTGTTTCTGAATCGCTAAAGTAATCGGTCAGTTTTACTCTCCTGTAAAACCTTTTCAGATCTTCCTGAATTTGTACTTTACAATGTTTTGGTGTTGGAACAAATGTAAGGCCCTTGTTTAAAACCCTCTCCTGTACCTCTGTGGGGTTAAAGAGTTGGGAAATATTAATAACAGTTTTTCCCAGGTTCAATCTACCCTTCTCTTGGGTTAATGTCCTTTTTAGTTTAAACACTTCATCCACTGGTTTATTATGTTATGGGCAGTGCTATCTGTCCAATGGATGTGGTCAGCCCCCACTTTAAAGGATCTAGCATTAATTGCTGGTATGTAATTCTGTTTTTTTATATGCTGGTTAATTCCTCTGATTGTATCCCTCTCCATTTCTGGAAGTAAGTTACTGAAGTTAATTTCCGGCACCCAGATCTGAGCATTTGGGAATGTGCTCTTAGCCAATTTAAGTAATGACTGCAGTTGCTTGGTTGCAGTCAGTGGTCTCTGCGTTCGATTATTAATGCCAACTGAGAGCACCACCTTTTTGGTCTCCAGACAGGGTTCCAATTTGTCCAGAATTGCTGTGACATGAATGAATTTAGCTCCTGGAAAGCTATCAATTTGGGTGGTGGGATTTGGGCATCTTTTTATCTTGGAGAGGTTAGAATCTCCTATTATTAAAATGGATTTTCTGGGTTCCAATTTCCAGGTAATGTTTTTTCGGCTGGTGTTGGGGTGCCTCGTCACTCTCTGTGCATCTTCCCCTTCAGAGTCAGGTTCTGCCCCTGTTGGTGTGTTTTCTGTTTCTATGTCTGCTACCCCTGCCTCCCCTATTGTGTTCCCTACCTCGGCTTCAGCTATTTCTGCCTCTCCTACTGTGTTATCTGTCTGGGCTCTCATTGTTCCTGTCCTCATTTCTGTGTCTATTGGGTTTACCTGTCCGGTCTGGTTGCTCCTTTGTTTCTGTGGAAGGGGTTGTTTTGTGACTCTGATCTCGGGCTCTAGAACTGCTGTATTTCTTGGGATGGTTGGTTTGGTACAGTCTTTCTTTTGTCTCTGTGGGAGCGGTTGGTACGTGACCCTGGTTTTGGGGTACAGGAATGTTGTGCATGGATTTGTCCCTGGTGTAGGAGGGGTTCTCCCTTCTGTTTGTTCTGGGTCTGAGGAATCCCCAGTGATTTGGTTTAATACGGTCTGATGTTGGTTCCCCATGTAGTGCTGGGGTCTACGTGGCTCAGGCTCTTGAGAGCCAAGTGTGATGTCCAGGTCCCTAATGATGGCCACATTGGAAATCCTGGTCCTTGGCCTGTGGGGTGGGGTAGGGCTAGTCGCCGCCCTGGATGGCGGGGAAGGGGGGGTCACTGCCCTGGACCGCAAGGAAGGGGGGGTTTCAGTGGTCTGCTGGTGGTGTGATGAAGTCGGGGTAGCTGGCCCACGGGGTGGGGGGGTCTGTCGGTGGCGTGACGAAGTCATGGCAGCTGGCTCAAAGGGTGGGGGGGTGTGTTGGTGGTGTGACGAAGTCGTGGCAACTGGTGCAAGGGGTGGGGGGGTCCATCGGTGGCATGACAAAGTCATGGCAGCTGGCTCCCAGGCTGGGGGGGGTGTGTTGGTGGTGTGACGAAGTCGTGGCAACTGGTGCAAGGGGTGGGGGGGTCTGCCGGTGGCGTGCTGAAGTCATGGCAGCTGGCTCAAAGGGTGGGGGGGTGTGTCGGTGGCTTGACGAGGTTGTGGCAGTTGACTCACGGGGTGGGGGTGTCCGTCGGTGGCGTGACAAAGTCGTGGCAGCTGGCCCACGGGGTGGGGGGGGGGGTTTTCAGTCCGTCTGCGGCATGAGGGGGCTGTGATCGCAGGCTGGTGGAACAAGGCTGCCCAGGTATTTGGCCTATGGCGTGGGGGCGTCCTAGTCCGTGTGCCGGTCCGCTGTTCTGTCCTCAATTGTGTGCTGGTCCCTTGCTCTGTCAACCGTGATGCTAATCCCACCACATGTCTCTTTGCCTCATCAATTGATTGAATTTTGAATTTATGTCTAAGACTCTTTTTAATCCAATTAGTGGCTTTCGTCATCATTTCTTCCAGGCGCTCTGTCACTGCAGCCTGAGCAAATTCATTTTCTAATTCTTCCAGGTTTGTTGTATAGTGCTCAATTAGAATCTGTCTGGTCTGTTTTGCCCAATTTTCTGAATTCAAAGCCAATTTGGTTAGGGTTTCCTGTGACGGTTTTGCTGGTTTTATAAAGCAGGTTAGTTTATCAGCTTGTTTTAAGATGCCCTTAGGGGGCTGATTCTGGCCCTTTAAGAATATTAGATGGTGGATTGTCTGGAAAATTCTATAAATTATTCTCACTGTTGTAGCAAATTCATCCCTGGCTACGGGGAGACACCTATGTGTACCAGGGTCCGACCTCATATGCGTACGGTTGTCAGACAACCTGCATGTGTTCCGCATAGTGTTAGCCATTCCCTGGGTGTAGAAAGGTGCAAAAGGTTTTAAAAGATGTTACTAGCTTCTATTTGGTAAGAGAGGTCCCCGCTAGTAACTGTAATCTCACCCCACGGTGGCTCCCTGGCTCAGATGGTCTCCTGCCTGGGACTGCGTCCTCCAAACACTCCCCAGCTCAGCCGGCTGTCCCGCCTGGAAAGGCTCTTTTTCCACCGGTCTCACCTCCCCTCCGGTGGCTCTCTGGCTTCGATGGTTCTCTGCCTGCAACAGTACTATCGAAAAACTCTTTCGTTCAGTAAGTTCTCCGGCCTGGAATCTTTTTTTCTCCGACGTTTCGCTTATCCTTAAGCTTCATCAGGGAGAAAGGATTTTAACTTTGTTTACAGTTGCTTATAAGTCCGGAGCCTTGGACTGGCCCCTCCCCTGTGTGCTACTGTTGGCTGAAGTTTTGTTCCCGCCCACAAGCAGGCTAGCCTTGACCTGGGATTGGTTAGAATTTCTGTCCTGTATGTAATGAGTCCTGTCTCATGCAGGGCTGGCCCCGCCCCCTTCGCTCCACGTGTTCGTTATTTTTAAATTATATTTTTTTAACCTAATGTTTTAATGTTCCTTTAGTTTATCTTAGATGTTTGGGGTTATTTTTTTTGAGGTAATGTTTTTAAAAATATTGCTTTTTAACCTTTGAATCTGTTTTAATGCTCCAGGTCATTCTGGCGCCACGGAGTCTGACTGTCCGCTGACCCCGGGGCTTGATTACCTGTCCGCCTCACCTAATTTTTTAAATAAAAACATGAAGCTACTTCTCCAAACCCCCACCTCCGGCTATGCCTTTTAATTATGAGGGTATTTTAAACAATTAATTAAACTTCCCACCGATTTCCTCCTTTTTAAACCCGATCGCTCGTTAAACGAAACTCAATCTCCCAGAATGCCTCACGCGTCGTTCGCTTTTCAGCGGCCGCGCAGAAAAAAACCGATTTCCAAGGTCCGATTCCCCAAAAAAACTCCCGAATCCGCCGCCACCCACCCCCCCGGGGGGAGAGGAGGGGGAAAGAAAGGTCCCCCAGCCCCAAAAAAACAAAGTAAACCCTTTTATTTAAGAGCGTTGCCCTCGTGTTTGACCCGAGAGAACTCCATATCCCAGAATGCCTCACGCGGCGCTGCATTAGGGTTAGGGTTAGGGTTAGGGTTAGGGTTAGGGTTACGCTGCATTAGGGTTAGGGTTAGGGTTAGGGTTAAGGTTAGTGAATTAGGGTTAGGGTTAGGGTTAGGGTTAGTGAATTAGGGTTAGGGTTAGGGTTAGGGTTAGGGTTACGCTGCATTAGGGTTAGGGTTAGGGTTAGGTTTTAAAATGGTGGGCAGAGGGGGGAAAACGCCCTCCCTATGTTGTCTGCCTCTTGGTTCTGGCCCGCACCTCAGACTGTTGCTGTTGTCCAAATGAATGCACCTTGTGCTTTAGCTTTAGGCACCATCCAGAGTTCCTGCTTGGCTACTACTGAATGTGTCCCGTCCTCCAGCCTTAAGTACCATCCATCGTTCCTTCTTGGAACACTCCGACCGGTTTCGCCATCTTGCGGCTCATCAGGGAGCTACAAACAAACAGACCAAGTCCTTAGTGCGTCACTTGCAAAAGTTAGGTTTTAAAATGGTGGGCAGAGGGGGGAAAACGCCCTCCCTATGTTGTCTGCCTCTTGATTCTGGCCCGCACCTCAGACTGTTGCTGTTGTCCAAATGAATGCACCTTGTGCTTTAGCTTTAGGCACCATCCAGAGTTCCTGCTTGGCTACTACTGAATGTGTCCCGTCCTCCAGCCTTAAGTACCATCCATCGTTCCTTCTTGGAACACTCCGACCGGTTTCGCCAACTTGCGGCTCATTAGGGAGCTACAAACAAACAGACCAAGTCCTTAGTGCGTCACTTGCAAAAGTTAGGTTTTAAAATGGTGGGCAGAGGGGGGAAAACGCCCTCCCTATGTTGTCTGCCTCTTGGTTCTGGCCCGCACCTCAGACTGTTGCTGTTGTCCAAATGAATGCACCTTGTGCTTTAGCTTTAGGCACCATCCAGAGTTCCTGCTTGGCTACTACTGAATGAGTCCCGTCCTCCAGCCTTAAGTACCATCCATCGTTCCTTCTTGGAACACTCCGATCGGTTTCTCCATCTTGCGTCTCATCAGGGAGCTACAAACAAACAGACCAAGTCCTTAGTGCGTCACTTGCAAAAGTTAGGTTTTAAAATGGTGGGCAGAGGGGGGAAAACGCCCTCCCTATGTTGTCTGCCTCTTGGTTCTGGCCCACACCTCAGACTGTTGCTGTTGTCCAAATGAATGCACCTTGTGCTTTAGCTTTAGGCACCATCCAGAGTTCCTGCTTGGCTACTACTGAATGTGTCCCGTCCTCCAGCCTTCAGTACCATCCATCGTTCCTTCTTGGAACACTCCGACCGGTTTCGCCATCTTGCGGCTCATCAGGGAGCTACAAACAAACAGACCAAGTCCTTAGTGCGTCACTTGCAAAAGTTAGGTTTTAAAATGGTGGGCAGAGGGGGGAAACGCCCTCCCTATGTTGTCTGCCTCTTGGTTCTGGCCCGCACCTCAGACTGTTGCTGTTGTCCAAATGAATGCACCTTGTGCTTTAGCTTTAGGCACCATCCAGAGTTCCTGCTTGGCTGCATTAGGGTTAGGGTTAGGGTTAGGGTTAGGGTTAGGGTTACGCTGCATTAGGGTTAGGGTTAGGGTTAGGGTTAGGGTTAGGGTTAGTGCATTAGGGTTAGGGTTAGGGTTAGAATTAGGGTTAGGGTTAGGGTTAGTGCATTAGGGTTAGGGTTAGGGTTAGGGTTAGGGTTATTGCATTAGGGTTAGGGTTAGGGTTAGGGTTACGCTGCATTAGGGTTAGGGTTAGGGTTATGGTTAGGGTTAGGTTGTATGGTGTGGGCAGGAGGGTAGTTACACCCTCTTGTGTTCGCATTCTCACTCAACTCTTGAGCTTCTTGTCACTTATACCTGCCACTTTTGGTTGGCCCACGCTTTACCTTACCACCTGGCTTCTTTTTCTTGCCGATCGCTTCGTAGTAATTTCTTGATCCGTAATCCTTTGATCCCCCTCTGGGGTTATAATCAGTTCCTGGGTTTTGCCAATTTATGGTCTCTATGTTGTATTTAGTTATTATTATTGGTGTTGGAACTCTACCCTTTATTTTACGTAGTGTTAGGGTTATGTTGTATTGAGGTTGGGGGGTTCAGGTTAGGGTTAGGGTTGCTGCACTGGGGTTAGTGTTGGGGTTAGGTGAGGGTCAGGCTCGCAGTTAGGTTCAGGGCTATATTGGGGTTAGGTTGGGGTGCATCAGGGTTAGGGTTAGGTGTTTAGGGGTGGGGTGGGGTTAGGGTTATGTTTTAGGGGTAGGGTTGGGTGCATCAGGGTTAGGGTTAGGTGTTTAGGGGTAGGGTAGGGTGCATCAGGGTTAGGGTTAGGTGTTTAGGGGTAGGGTAGGGTGCATCAGGGTTAGGGTCCAGGGTCAGAGTTGTGATTAGATTCAGGGCTGGGGGGTTGGAGTTATGGGTTAGGGTTGAATTAGGGGTAGGGTTAAGTGAGGGTCAGGGTTTAGGAGTAGGGTGGGGTGTGTTAGGCTTAGATTTTAGGGGTGGGGTGGGAGATTAGGTTTGCTGTATTAGAGTTACGGTTAGGCTTTAGGGGTAGATTGGGGTGCATTTGGAGAGTTGTGATTAGATTCAGGGCTGGGGGGTTGGACTTATGGGTTAGGGTTGCATTAGGGGTAGGGTTAAGTGAGGGTCAGGGTTTAGGAGTAGGGTGGGGTGTGTTAGGCTTAGATTTTAGGGGTGAGGTGGGAGATTAGGTTTGCTGTATTAGAGTTACGGTTAGGCTTTAGGGGTAGAGTGGGGTGCATTTGGAGTTAGGATTTGGGATATGGATGGGGTCTGTTTGTAGTTAGGGTTGGGGCTTTGGTCTGTTTGTTGTGGGCAGTGTGGGTTTAGTGGTTTTGGTTAGCTTAAACAGTAGGGGTTAGCTCTGTTTATTGTGATTAGGGTAGGGTGTGGTGTGGTTGCGGTTTGAGAGGTTTATCAAGTTGGGGTTGGGATTTGTGGTAATTAAGGTCGGGGCAGTTTTGTTTTTTGATGTTGGATTTCCCCCATTTTAGATCTGATTTAAGCCATTTGGTAACTGAGTTTGTAGGGTTGTTATCCAGTGTTTTTCCCTCCTCTTCCTTTGTGAGGTTGTCCAGTTCATGTTGGTCTCCAACCCCATAAATTCCAGGGATTCAAGACCATGCTCCATGAAGTGTCGGGAGGTAGGTTTGTATACATCCTTTGTTCTAATAGCACTGAGGTGCCCTGTGAGCCTCATCCTTAGACTATTCCCTGTTTCTCCTACATACAAGATGTGGCATTGTTTGCATCGAATTGCATAAACAGCATTGTGCTGTTCACATGTAATTCTTTGTTTAATTAGGGCTGCTTTTCCTGTGTGTCTATTTTGTATCATTTTGCGGATTATTAGGTATTTACACGTCCCACATTTTGGGTTTGTGCAGTTCTGGGTTAGGGTTAGGGTTAGGGTTAGGGTTAGGGTTAGGGTTAGGGTTAGTGCATTAGGGTTAGGGTTAGGGTTAGGGTTAGGGTTAGGGTTAGGGTTAGGTTTTAAAATGGTGGGCAGAGGGGGGAAACGCCCTCCCTATGTTGTCTGCCTCTTGGTTCTGGCCCGCACCTCAGACTGTTGCTGTTGTCCAAATGAATGCACCTTGTGCTTTAGCTTTAGGCACCATCCAGAGTTCCTGCTTGGCTACTACTGAATGTGTCCCATCCTCCAGCCTTAAGTACCATCCATCGTTCCTTCTTGGAACACTCCGACCGGTTTCGCCATCTTGCGGCTCATCAGGGAGCTACAAACAAACAGACCAAGTCCTTAGTGCGTCACTTGCAAAGGTTAGGTTTTAAAATGGTGGGCAGAGGGGGGAAACGCCCTCCCTATGTTGTCTGCCTCTTGGTTCTGGCCCGCACCTCAGACTGTTGCTGTTGTCCAAATGAATGCACCTTGTGCTTTAGCTTTAGGCACCATCCAGAGTTCCTGCTTGGCTACTACTGAATGTGTCCCATCCTCCAGCCTTAAGTACCATCCATCGTTCCTTCTTGGAACACTCCGACCGGTTTCGCCATCTTGCGGCTCATCAGGGAGCTATAAACAAACAGACGAAGTCCTTAGTGCGTCACTTGCAAAGGTTAGGTTTTAAAATGGTGGGCAGAGGGGGGAAACGCCCTCCCTATGTTGTCTGCCTCTTGGTTCTGGCCCGCACCTCAGACTGTTGCTGTTGTCCAAATGAATGCACCTTGTGCTTTAGCTTTAGGCACCATCCAGAGTTCCTGCTTGGCTACTACTGAATGTGTCCCATCCTCCAGCCTTAAGTACCATCCATCGTTCCTTCTTGGAACACTCCGACCGGTTTCGCCATCTTGCGGCTCATTAGGGAGCTATAAACAAACAGACCAAGTCCTTAGTGCGTCACTTGCAAAGGTTAGGTTTTAAAATGGTGGGCAGAGGGGGGAAACGCCCTCCCTATGTTGTCTGCCTCTTGGTTCTGGCCCGCACCTCAGACTGTTGCTGTTGTCCAAATGAATGCACCTTGTGCTTTAGCTTTAGGCACCATCCAGAGTTCCTGCTTGGCTACTACTGAATGTGTCCCATCCTCCAGCCTTAAGTACCATCCATCGTTCCTTCTTGGAACACTCCGACCGGTTTCGCCATCTTGCGGCTCATCAGGGAGCTATAAACAAACAGACCAAGTCCTTAGTGCGTCACTTGCAAAGGTTAGGTTTTAAAATGGTGGGCAGAGGGGGGAAACGCCCTCCCTATGTTGTCTGCCTCTTGGTTCTGGCCCGCACCTCAGACTGTTGCTGTTGTCCAAATGAATGCACCTTGTGCTTTAGCTTTAGGCACCATCCAGAGTTCCTGCTTGGCTACTACTGAATGTGTCCCATCCTCCAGCCTTAAGTACCATCCATCGTTCCTTCTTGGAACACTCCGACCGGTTTCGCCATCTTGCGGCTCATCAGGGAGCTATAAACAAACAGACCAAGTCCTTAGTGCGTCACTTGCAAAGGTTAGGTTTTAAAATGGTGGGCAGAGGGGGGAAACGCCCTCCCTATGTTGTCTGCCTCTTGGTTCTGGCCCGCACCTCAGACTGTTGCTGTTGTCCAAATGAATGCACCTTGTGCTTTAGCTTTAGGCACCATCCAGAGTTCCTGCTTGGCTACTACTGAATGTGTCCCATCCTCCAGCCTTAAGTACCATCCATCGTTCCTTCTTGGAACACTCCGACCGGTTTCGCCATCTTGCGGCT